>NW_027223335.1:2001978-2174910 GCF_030449975.1 Polyergus mexicanus
GCAATTAGTACTTGGCTTGAACGCAATACAGTATCCAATTCGCTTCCGTGAATTTCTGGCAACATTCACCGTGTGTTTATGCTTGCGTGTATAGCTCTATCTTATGGGTTCTCGAGGTGATATTCGCAGCGTTCGCGAACCGCATCATGCGAGGAAGTTTGAAGGAAGAGCGTTTCCGTATAAAAATTTTTTTTTTATACTCGAGTACCTCATAAGTTTTTGAAACCTCACACTTTCTCCATTATTACTTGGTGAGAAATGCGATACTTATTGATCATCAATCTATGGTATATAATGGATAGTAAAATAAAAAATAAAAAAAAAATATTATCAATATTTTTTTCTTTTCTTTCTGTTCACGCGCATTTTACAATATTTTCTTCAGTTTACTACTAATTAACAATCTTTCGTATTCGGTTGATTATCCGTTTCGTCTTTTCACCATCGCAAAATAAAATGTTTCCTCGCCATTCACGAAAATACTTTTACACGGAAGCGTCTTTCGTCGAAGAAGCTTTTGAAGAAATGAAGACATACCCTGCAGCGCGACTGGCAACTTCTTTTCCCATCCAGATGAAAAAGTTTCACTTCGCGCGATCGAGCTTTCAGCAAGCTTCCCAATCTTTGTTTATAAACTGATGCAACGGATATAACGCCAAGATATATTTTTCAAGGTTGAAACATGGAAGAATAACGTTTATAAAAAGAAAGTTGTGATATCTTCAAATCGCATCGAAAAAACGCGGATATACGATAAATAAGACATCGAAAACATGTGTAATAATATTATCCATATTAATTGATTTAAACGTAATGATGAAATTAGTGAATCCATTAAAAGTTTCATTAATAATTCATTTCAGAATACAAAATATTTTGAAACTTTCGCAAAATTTTAAGTTAAAAAAAGGGAAAGATTTAAAAGTAAAATTTGGGAAAAAGCTTTAATAAAACGTATTTTTTTTCGATATTGCTATCATAGAAATTGTGTACCTTCATTGTTGCATTTTCTTGTTTATATGGCAAAGAAAAAGTTCTTATTTTTATCAACGGTATGAAAACCTTCTTAAATATCGAGTTTATTAAAGAAAAGAAGTATAATATAAAGTAAAATGAAAACCTATGAGAGATCGAGACGTGATTGTCATTGCGTAGATACGTATTCGTGAAAATACCACTTCCTATTTTATTCAAACGGAATTTGTCGCGGAAACTTGTTGAAAATTTTCTGCGTATTCAGAGCGATTGCGAGGCTGTCTTGAGAGCTTCTAAGTACCGAGACGTGGGTGCGTTTACCGGAAAAATTGGTATTCCGTTGACGACAGCGACGAACATACGAGAGTGGGCGTCGTCGTGACCCTGCTTTTTGTCCCGAGGTGGAAAATCCAGCTTTTCATTCCGGTCGTGCCTTCGTTACGAATCCTTCTTAAGTTTCTCCCGTGCCGTATCTATACTGTGCGATTCGCAATTTACTATACTTTACGATTCATGCAAAATGAGAACGAAATGTGAGACATTTCTATTTATAGATGTCCGCGTGTTATTCCTAGATCCTTGTCTTCGTGTATACTCGCGCGTTCTTCGCGAAAGAAGAGACGTAAAATTGATCCTCGTTAAATACATCGAGAATTATTAAAAATAGTAGCCGAAGAATACGTGATAATAAAAAGAGTGAAGATCTCTCGAATAATATCTAAACCAATTTAAGTCATTTTTATAGTTTCAATAAGAAAGAACTTCAAAGAAAAGCTCATTTCCGATCGATCGTTGAAGTAAAGAAGCTTTGAGCACAATCGAATATATCACGCCCAATTGAACTTATCTAACGAGATATCGATACTAGAAGAACAAACCATCGTTCTTCGCACAACGAGACATCGAAGCGAAACGATCTTCGTAAACTCGCTACGCGATCGAGACTCACGCGCGCGATAAAGTTCCTTAATTTTTATTTACGACTCGCCATATATTGTATCTTTCTACGTGTTGTTTGTATTTTACGCCGACGGCTTGATTATAAGCTTCGGCATCTCTGGAATTATCGGCCGACCAATAAAAGCTCGCGAAATGTCCGGGTAAGATGCAATAAAAGGCGCGCGCGTGCATCTTCTGCGGAGCGTAATCTATGGCCAGCGACAATCGTAAAATCGTGCGCGCGTGATTCGTATGTATAAAGGGGACGTGCGTGTATTGGCGAGACGCGTCAAAAGTGTTTAACGACCGATGGCATTTCCGACCGTTAACTCGCCCTAAAATGATCTTGCTTCCACGCGGTGTTTACGTCACATTCGGTGCCCTTTGTTGTCTAATTTAGATGACGCGCGCAAGCTGTATCATTTTAAGCCGCTGTTACGACCCTTCATCTCGATCCGACTCGATAATATACATATTAGAAATATAATAAAATTAATCTTTAGAGAATACTGCATATAATCGATTCATAAGACTCATTGTAAGAAATAATTTATACGTTGACAAATATATCGGAATAATTGGGTAACAAAATGTATCTTTCAATTGATATAAAATTTTAATTGATATAAGCATTAATCTGGTTAAATTTATATATAAATAAAAAAGGCACTGCGATATGTATAAAAACGCAGTTTATTGCAATAGTGAACAGTGAGAAGCAAATTCTAGATATAATCGTTTCAGATAATGTTAGTATTTATAAGAGATAAGGTTAAGTAAGAAGAATATTCAAATTTTCAAGCACAAAAATCTTGTCTCGCTTATAATTCAAATTTCGGTTCATCAAACGGGGAATCACCGATACAATTTTATACTTTGCTCGTTTCGTGTTTCCCGTTCGGCGCTCATTAAAATAGCAAAGTAGAAAGAGTGCTAAGAAATGACGCCGTAAATAAAAGAAGAAACACGTGTGTATATATATATATATCCGCGCTGCGGATAATGATGCCGCGGGGGCGGCGAAGAAGGCTCGGGATAACGGAAAATTGCGCGAGAGAGGCGAGAGAGGGCGGAAAGAGGTAATCGGCCGCATAAAAATGCATCGGTGGCGTAAGTGGACCGATGGTGGAATACTTAAACATTGCCCGCGTGCGGACGAAGAAAGCTCCGCCGTAATTTACGGCCACGTTCGGCGCATTACGAGCGGACCGAAAAAAGGAGCAAGATTGATCCCCGTAAATCCGTGGACCGCCTTCGCTGCCGCCTTCGTTGCCGCTGGCGTCTGTAACACGTGTCGGCAAAGTTCGCGGTATAACAACGTTCGTCGATTATATGGCGTTGGGCCACGGCTGATGCGCGAAAAACCAATAGTAAACCCTGTTCGATTCCGGGACCGTCGCGCATAAACTGCCGTCGGTTTCGTAATCGTACATCATGCGGCCGCGGCTCGGAAATCTGATCACGTTGGCAACAAAACTACACGCGTTCGCGTAGTTCTCGACGAAACTTTTATTGGAATCCGCGCGCGAGCATATTCGCCGTTTGAAAAGTCGTTGCGGCGAGAAAACGTTAGAATAATAAATAATTGCGTAAGGGATCGGAGAGTCATGTGGCCACTCGATCAATATGTCGAGTATGTTACAAAATCAAGTTCGAAAAATGATAAAGAAAATTTAGTATTTTCTAAATGCGCTTTTTCTCTTATGTATACAAAATTGCGTGACAAGAGAAGGTAACGTCATGAGAACTTATCGGGCAATAAATCCAAATATAGTACAATGTTTCTTGTACTATTTATGGATGTCATAATAATGGTGGACTTGTTATTATTTATGGAACCGGTCTTCGGCAACAACGATAGCAATTCCTCTATCGCGACCGGGATTACGGTTGTTTATGTGCCACCTCGCACATCGTTCGCGTGCAGAATTGCGATTACGCGCGAAAAGCGGTGGATAATTAGGTGGCCGCATGCTTAAACACGACCACAATCAAGGCTCGATGACTCACGAATTGCATGCGTTTTTTTTTGTCGTCGTAAATTTCATTCGTCGACCGTTCTGTCAGTAACACGTGCTACAAGCGCGATTATGCGAGCTGTCCGCACGAAAAAGCATTTGTTGTCGGTTTTTGGATAAGCAGCGATTTGCAGACCGCAATTATAAATAGTAACGGTTGCATTGACAACAATAATTAATCTTTTCCGCGTAATTTATTCATTGCAGCGAACCGACGAATTAGCTGCGGTGGGCAGGTTTGCAAATTATCGTGTATTAATTAGATATTACTGCATGTAACGAGTCATTGTGTGCAAATAGGTAATACTTCTGCTCGTATATTTTCTGTTTGTTATTTATATATGTATATTGATTTTATTTACCGTGTATATGATATACCGATATATAAGAGCTATACTTTTAATTATTTGAATTTTCTTTATTGTCTTGTTATACGAAATTCAATATAATCTAGAAATTGATACAATCGCGATATATAATTATTATTTTCTCACTTTTTATTTCGATTTAAAATAATAAGGATGCAAATGGCTAGTGTGAAAGTTTGATTAGTTATTCCACCAGCTCTCAATCCACAATAGTGAGGGGATAAAATAGAGACTAATTGCCCAGGATATCAATAAATAATGTTCTAATCTCGGTTGCGAACGAGGGACCTGTGGTCAGGTCAGATCCGCAACGTGGAACGAAAATACCGCAGCTTGTTCCGGAATCTCCGGTCCGCCAAAAAAGATACGTATCGTAATAAACAAGCGTTCGCGCGCAACCGAAGCACGCTACAATTTATCCTTAATTGCAGCATATTACACTACCGGTGTACATTCCCGCCTCCGGCTCGCGTGCAAAATTCAGATTACCGGCAAGAAGCGCCGGGATAATTAAGCCGGGGGCCGCGATCATACCGCGATCATCAGTCGCTGGCCCCTTCGTACGGTCTTCTTCACCCTCACTCTCCCCTAACCGGTTATACACCTTAAAAGAGAGAGAGAGAGATTCCTATTCCTCCATTTTCTTCTCCCCGCAGGGAAAACGGAGGAAAATTCTCGGTCAACGTCTGTAACACGTGTTACAGCTCCAATTATGCGACCTGCCGCCGCGACCGCATAGCCCGACAGCACGAAAAACCATTTGTCGTCGGTCTTTGACCCCGCGAATTCGTCGCGGTGGAAAGAACCGGAGACAGACCCAGGGGAGAGAGCGGCGGCAGGGAAGGAGGGAGCATGCTGGCGACGAGGACACGAAGGGATTTCCGAAGGGACGAGTGGTTCATTCACATTGCGCATGCACCCTTGAAATCCGTTCCTGGCGTATATCCACTTCCGCTGCGACGAAGTGGAGAGAACGAGAGAGAGAGAGAGAGATGGAGCGAGAGACAGGATTGGTCGCGGGGGAGAAGTGGAACAGAGGGGAACGGAGGAGACAGCTCGGGCAGACACTAAATAATCTAGATAACGGAAGGACGGCCCTAAATTCCTGCAGATTTGTACAGGCGCACCGACTGATTAGATTGGCTGGAAGATTGCAACGCCGGGGGGAAGGGGAAGAATGGGATAAGGTCTCGCTGAATTTTCGGTGCCTCCCTGGAGATTTTCCGAGAGGATTCTCTTCCCCCCCCCCCTCTCTCTCTCTCTCTCTCTGTGTCCTTTATATATTTCCCTTTTTTCTCTTTCGTTCTCTTTCTTTCTATCTTTTTCTTTCTCATCAGTTTGATGCGTAGAGCTTGTACGAACGACGTTTTGATTAGGTTGGGCTGTCGCATCGATCCGTGGAGTGGTATTCTTGGCGGGAGTCCCGAAAAGCGGCTGGAACAGGTGAGGAAAATCTGTCTGTCAGGACGAATGCGTCGGCTGTAGAAGAAACTTTCCGACATGGTCTGTAAAATCGCGGTAAATCATTCCACCGTCCGTCGGCGGGTGAAAATGAAGATTGGGAGAGAGAGAGAGAGAGAGAGAGAGAGAGAGAGAGAGAGAGAGAGAGAGAGAGAGAGAAATTGGAGTTGTCGAAGAAAGTTTTTCGCGAAAATCGCGTCACTTCGGCAACCCGTCCTCGCTTTTGGAAAAATTAGGGACAGGAAATTGGGCGAAAAAGGGCGTTCCTGGCTACGCCGGAAAGTAGTTTCGCAACGAGCGGCGCATAATTTACTTCGTTTCCGCAGGCCCTTTTCGACGAGAAGGTCGCGTTCTAAAAGTAGTCTCAACGTAATCGATCTATGATCGACCGTAACTTTTCGTGGATTTATCGAGGAGCCGCATCGCTTTGATCGGCGCCGAACGAAAACGAGCTCGCGCAACTATATATGAGAATCGCTCGATTTTAATGTGACAGGCAAACTTTCGAGCTACGACACCGCCCGTAATTTACTCCGCGAGTGCATTTCCAATAGTTCATTAATCGAGCGCCTCGCCCGTGCTCTTTTCGAAGGGAGCTTAATTAACCGTGACTCCCGGTAACCGCATCGATCCGATGCGACGCCCGAATGTGTATGTGTCCTCGGCGGTCGTTTTTGGGAGTCACTCGGGCTCTTTTCCCGACGTTTAATTCGCTCGTTTTAGAGGGATAAGATGGGAGATAACGTGAAACGACGCACGTCGCGCCGGTAAAGCGGGATCGGGGAATGACGCGCCGTATCTCGCCTCAATAAGAGCGTATCTTAGCAAACGCCCACAGAATTTCGAGGAGGAAAGACATTATCCCTCGGAATGGATCCGCTCGATACGTCCTACCATCATTCAGCAGTACAGCTTCCCAAGATGCGTTTCGTTCACTGTATTATTCCGCTCTGGCGAAACAATCTACAAGCAACTGTACGGCGCGAAATATTTATTATACCGACGGATCGTTTTAGGGTACGTTATAGAATTTTGAAGGAAACCCGCGGCGTTCTATTTTAGCTACGGAAAGGAATAGTTTAGCCTTGCTCGGTAAAGTCGAAATAAAAGAATCAGGTGGCGAGCGTTTGCAAAATACATCAGGAGAATGAAAGATTCCTGTAGCCGGGAATATAACTGAATAAACAGCGCGCAGTTATATCGCACCCACGCGTTGCAGTTCCTTTCGTGCAGATCAAGTATATACATCATTAAACGATACACATACCAGGGTTGTATATTGCATATTGCGGTAGGTACTGTATATACATATATTTACATATAAATATATGCGGCGCGTAAAATAAAGCAGAGTAAAATAGTATCTTACATATATATATATATATATATATATGTGTATATATTTTTTTTATTTTTGCGCACTTTAGAAGAAAATGGAGAAAAATAAAATTATAACGAATACAATGAAAGATGACCTTAGACTTTTATCGCATCTGGATTACACCGAGATCGTAGTAAAGATGTAATAATATTTCAGGGTAAAAAATGCGCGAAACGTTAATCACGCCTGATTTTTTTATTGTTGTCGCTCTTCGAGCAATCATCGTAATCGCGAGGAATTCCCGTGCCCGTTAAGTTAGCATTTTTCGGGGGACGGTGTGTATTTGTCAGACACGACGCTTACTGTATCTCGGAGAATTGTAGCGCAATGTGCGCCCTAAACGCGCGCCCTTATTCGCCGGTCGTAACAAAATCACCGCGCAACTTCGTCGTAGCATCGCGACGAAACGCGGTCGTAAAGTTATATATACGCGCATGCATAATATCAGACTTTCGCGGCTGCGTCGTCGACAGCGCTCGTAATTGCAGCAGCTGCTGATTACATCGTTGACCTGACGGGAATTAAAAAAGTTGCATGCCAATTCATTAAGTTGTTGCGGACCGAAATACTCCGGCACATTCTCTCTCTTCCTCTTTCTCTCAGAATCCATGCATTGAATTAACCGAGGACACGGTCGCTGCAACTCGATAGAAATTTGGAAAATGTTGCCGATAACGCAAATGGTCCTCTTATACGAATATACGAATATATACGATCGATGTTACCCGTCTATTATACTGTAGAACACACGTACATGGAAATTATTAATCGACAAATACCATCGATTTCAAATTGCTTACGCATTCGACGTGATATACGTATATATATATACATCACACATGCGCGCCTGTACAATAAACAAAATAAATTTATAATTCAAGTCAAATAAATCTATATAAATTTATTGCGCTTATATAATTTGAAATAATTTATCTATAAGCATTTGTCCGATGACCAAAATATCTTATTATAAATTTTTATGTTAAGTTCTCAGTGACAAAAAATTTTCCATGCAAATTGTGGATATTTATCGCCAAGTATCGATAGAGGACCAATATCGTTTGCACGATAAAAATTATCTAGTCATTCCATAAGATAGGCGTGCATTCGACGCATGCGCGACCTGCTGCGCATTCCGTGTAGAAAATATTGTATATACGCACGTATGGTCTCTGCTATTTTTTCTGTTTGTTTGTAGAAATCAATATACGTGTATCGGCCATGATTACGACATCAAGTATAAAACAATCTTCGTTGTTTCTTACGTGTACCTTGTCTTCCTTTGTGATCGCGTCGCACCGTAACGCATACATTTTTCGCGAACGATGCCTAATCGAGACATACAAAAAACTGAAAGAAGACAGGATATTTCTACATGGAGTTCTCGATAGGCGTTTCCAATATAAATTCGGCGAATTCGCGACAAAAATTATTCAATGTTTATTCCTCGCGTTACGATGTTGTAACATCATAACATACTGTATAATAGAAAATGTTTAAAAATTGACTTGAAATTGTCAATTAATATGATTTCTTTTTGCATTTACGAAGAAATTTATGCTTAATTATAGCAAAACTAATACAGATGATGAAGAGGCAAAAAGAGCAGCGAGGGGAAAAATGTTGAATATTTTTCATTTCCAATGCTTATTATGATTTCAAATATTTAATATTCACATTTTATTATAATATTACTTTTCACATTTGTTTTATTATAAAGCTTTTATAAATTCATGTTGCCTGAATTATTGAAATATATTTTTAGAATATTAATCAAGTAAAAAATTTAACAAAATTTCAACGCGCGAAATTTTATAAGCTTCTTTAATCCATTATGTCACGCGCATCTTAATCCTATTAAATTTAAATAATGTATTTTTGCATCTACATGTAAATCTCCTTAGGAAAAACACCGCTGGTAGAGAAGAAAACGCGGCAAGAAACGTGAATGTATCTTCCATATAATCTCTGATATATCAAATTGTTATCGTCACTATAACAAAGTATGATTCATCGCGAACAAAGTTATTTTTTTCACTTAACAATAAAGAATATTTGAAATAATCATATAAATCAAATAATAAAAATTTGTTAAATAAGAACATATATATAATTTTTCTAGAAAATTTGATGATATTCATAAATAATATGTGTTTATTTATCGCACACAATCGTCAAGAAGAATATTTTAAAACTAGAGCGCAACACTGATTTGCCTCAAGATAAAAGCATTGAGAATGAATTGATGCACTAATTAAGATTTTCCTTTAAACGCTTTGTCGATTTTCAACGAAGTTAAAGTACTCGCGTCAAAGCTGCAAAATCAGAGCGTAAAGGAAAATTTCGCATCGAGTGCAAAAGCGTGTTTTAGCTTCGAAATCAAATTCAAGTGCAACTCGCACAGTTGCGATCACGCATTATCGATTATCGTAAATGGAGAGTAAAGTCAGAGAGCCTTCATCGTGATATCTGTCCAACAAACTTGAATTAAAAAAAATTTTTTTTTAAGTGCGAGCAGCTGGAACTTTCAAAGCCGGATGTGGAATGGAGTTCGATACTGTTAATTAAAACTTTTCGCCGCGAGCGCTAATAGGTGCGAAACGTTATCTATCTTACGACGACTTGCAATATCGTCATCGCCTCGTGTCTTATTAAGCAATTTCTTTTTTTTACGCCAGCTTAATCCATATACACATTCATGTACTAGAAAAAATTGAATAAAAAATTACATACTATAAAAAATAATATATATATATTATTTATATAACCCAATAAATGCGAATTAAAAACAATATATTTGACATATCGAGTTATTTTGATTCTCCAAGTGTATCAAAGGATAAATATGTGTTAGTGTGTTGTACTATGACCATCATAGATAATGATTCTGATAACGAGTAGCAGAAACGATCGATTGCAAACAGATTCTCGGTATTATGTCATTCTATAAAGATACGCGATTTTGTTCCGTCGATGGTCGTTAATCACTTGAAACTTTCGTCTGCGCGGTTTTCTTTCCGTTGTAATGACAGTATCTCGTGGCAACGTTTCTGTCTTCGATCGATCATTACTTCGGTTTAATAAGTCATTGATATTGACAGTTCTCGAATGTTGGAAGATGATATCATTAAAAAAACGGAAGAGAAATCGTGATATTTTCTAGTAGTATACCAATTTTAAATGTTTATTATATAGTAACAAAACAACTTTTGTCTATCGATCTGAAACACAAAGCATTTTATAACGGACGATCGATGGAACGATTCCGTGTTATTTTTGGCTCGAGCGTTTCTAAAGTCAAAGTTTTTTTTTTTGTTTGTTAAGGGTGGGGACCGATATTCTATCATTAATTCAACACAGTTAGGAATATATTCATAGGGTGAACCATAAAATAACAAATTTAGTCAACGGGGTAACTGTGGGTGATTAAAACCACGAATTTATTATTCGTCTCGTATTTACATCGGTTTTATAAAATATATTAAACGTTCCAAGGTTTCGTCGTAGATTTCAGAAAAAAAATTTCGAATTTGCTTGGCACATTGCAAAAAAAATATTCAATACAGCAAAATATTTTCTTTTCATCAGAAATATATATTGGCATTAAAATAGAACTAGAATAAAAAATCGGGCCAAATTCGCAGTACAAAATGAAACGTATAATGACATACCGACGTTTCACTCATAACTTGTAAATTTTGCAATCTGCTTTAAGCCTTGAGCCATCCAGCATATGCGCGATATTTCTTTTCACTCTTTTGTTTATCATTCTGCAGGCCACAATCGGTAACGAAATCGTAAATATTAAATACAAAACGCTTGTCAATGCAAGCAATTTTATCCACTACTTCTTTACGCATAATAATACGTTGGTAATGTTCTATTTGTTAATTACTAATATTGGATATGTTAGAGAGAGAGAGAGAGAGAGAGAGAGAGAGAGAGAGAGAGAGAGAGAGAGAGAATTACAGCATAATAAATAGTTATGCTTATAGTAATAATAGAAATAATATCGTCCAAATAAATTTGTCTAAATAGACTATATATGTAACATTAAATAAAAATATTTATGATAAATAGTTTCATTTTACACGAAAATGCGAAATAATATATCTACTTGTTTTAATAATATCATGTAAAATAAAGTACGAGCTGATGGAAAAAAAAAATAAAAAAATAAAAAAAATTAGCAAGTAGAAAATGTATACGAAAAAACGAGAAGAAAAATTTCCGGCGAGAAGAACAGGGTGATTCCGTTTGGGCGAGTATTCTTAAAGTATCAGAAAAAAGTCGCGGGAAGGGAATTTCTTCCAAAGTCCACCGGCTCGTAAAGCGAAATCCCAGTTACGACGACTAGCTCGCTGAAAGCCATTTAGATAATAAAATGCGGTGATAAGACACGGGTCGTTTGTTCCGCGCGGTCGTTCGCGCGGACCCTCCATGTACATATACGTTTCGTATACGCGTTGCGAACTACACACCCCGCACCTATATACGCATGCATGACAGTTATGGAAGGTAGCGGGAAAAGTCGCATGTGTTTACAGCACGGCGGAAATCTCAAAGCGCCGTATACATCCCGCGCAACGGGAGAGTCTTGCGACCGAGATTTCCGTCAAAGCCAATCTCCGTTATGCGCTACGTTATAATCTTGAATGATTCATCCGTTTTTGAAAGCATCCCTTCGATCACCCTTGATGCACTCTCTCGCGAGGATGTAATATAATATCTCTCTCTCTCTCTCTCTGTCTCTCTGTTTCTCTTCTGTGTTCTCTAAAAATATTTTTAAAGCAGCGCTCACGCACGGGCGATCAGTCTTACGAACCGAGAGAGAAAAAGAGAGAAAGAGTGAGGGAAAGAAAATCTTTAATATTATATTATTAGCATAAAGGATATAATTATTTTTTATAACCGATGTCATTACTTGAATGATAATATGCATTTATGTTCTCGATGAAATGAATGGTTAAACAAACCGGGTAATGAAGACCACCATCGATATAACGAGATCTTAGAACGTTCAAACCTTCCACGAAGTAGTTAACATGATTTATTACAGAGTAATGAATGAGATAATATATCGTGTTCTCCCACGTTACGTCGTTGCGGAATCGATCGAAACGTCTCGGCTCGCGGGAAACTAACTTTCTCGTTGCGGGACCGCGAGAAAAAAAGAGCAGCGGACGTCGACGACGGCTTGGAAATCAACGAAGTCGAACGAAGCGAAGAAAGAGGGAAAGGAGGGAAACGGCAGAGAGTGCAATTAAATCAGCCGCTCCGGGGTGGTGGGATCCCACCGTGTCGGAACAATCGAACGGGCCGGCGGCGGATAATCTCGTGGAAGCATCCCGTCATCTCGGTTCCCGTTCCTTTTCCGCGCGATAAAATCCCGTCGAACGAATTTCATTCGCGTCGGGTAAGCGGATGACTTTACAACGCTCGCTTTAACTCTTTCACGCGACGAGCGGGCGAGCCCAAACGTTTTCCCATCGGCCATTGTCGGCCCCGTCGAAAGAGCGCAAATTCGACGCGCGTAACCGATCAAATCCGCGCAGTGCGCGTAAATCGATATCGACAGCTCGAAAAGCGAGACCGCTCCGACAGGACGAACGCGAATCGGAATCGGCTTACTCAACGTAAATATCGAATCCCGTATCGGAATGGAAAAACATATCGAGTGATGTATTTTTTAACGATACACGCGAGCAATTAATTTAACCGCGCGTGGAGCTATTATTTCTCATCAATTTCATGTAATAATATTATATAATGACAAAAAAAAAAAAAAAAAAAAGAGGGATTACTTAAAAAGGTAATTTAATCTGTGCTGAAAATATTTCGAAAAAAGATATATAAAATATCCGCGATTTACGCAGCAACAAACGTAGGCAAAAGTAGATAATTATATTTATTATTACTGCATTACGTTAACTAACTGTTGGATAATTCCGGTTGTCGCTGTTTATTGATAATAACACGGCGTGTGCGGGACGGGCACATCGCGCTTGCGTTCGCTACGGTTGCGACAAATGCAATCTTCTCGAGCAGCGACGTGCAAACACGTTTCGAGAAAATGCGGATTACATTACGAGCTTTCCCCAGCTCACTCTAACAATAATAATTACGTCGCCAATTTACGAAGGCGCATCCATCAGTCCTGATATTCCTTGAACGTCTGTCGCTCGCTTATCATTCGACGATTACGCTTCGCGCTGGAATGCCACGATGCAAAATAAATACTTTGCTTGGTCGAGATATCATCGAGGCAAAATGAAGTAACTTCTGTATTCATTATTTCACTTTTACGCTTTAATTCTCTCTATCGTCATTTCTGCCTTCCTTTCTCTCTCTCTCTCTCTCTTTCTCTCCCAAGATGCCGGCTAATTTATCGCGCGAATCCGGTTAATTCTACTTATAAGATTATTTCGATATCGTCACTTTTCCCTGCCTCTTCTGCTTTTCTTTCTTTCTCTCTCTCTCCTTTCGTCTTTCAAAAATAAAACTATCAAGCAAAGTGGCGCTCGTTTAATCTCAATGCAAAATTTATGCTGTTTCGCAAGATGTCATCTCTAATTTACTTATCCCCTTTTGCGCCATCAAAAATGAATAATTCGGTGAATAGCAGCGACGAGATCGAGTAATTATACCGCGAATTATGCGCGATGCTTTAGTTTGATATTATCGATACCGAGAATAGAGAGTGAACTCGAGGCAGAAGTCATTAGCCAGGAATTAACTGTTTAAAACGGAACAAAGCACGGGATATGAAAATAAACGGCAACGAATTAATATTTATATCGTCTAAATAATACATCGAGATTTTCGCGAGAAAGCCGAAATAATTCGCGTCGTACAAGAACGTATATTCAGCGAAAATGATATTTGCGATCTCTGCCATCAAGGATTAAGATTTGAGAGAAAATAATTTATAAAATCTCGCGAATGCGCGGTATAATTGATACCATAAATACTATAATTAGTTGCAGATAAAGATACGCGAATCTATTATCTCTGTATGTAACTCCGTTAAAAGCTAATGAAAAACAGCGAAATGTGTCTCCTCGAGTTCTTCTTGCTTTAATTCCGAGAGCGACGGTATAATTAATATTATACTATTACTACACTGCGTCTCTCGGTGTATATATATATATACACCGCACGGTGTAGTTTCCGGATACTAACGCGGATGCACCATTAATTAGCGAATAAACGGATGCTGCGTATGGACGGACGAGAAAATTTATTAAAAGAAGAAATAAAAGAAAGGGACAATGGGGGAAAGAGCGTAGAAAAGCGCGCGCGCAGAGCCGCTGCAGCCGGAAGAGATTCGAAAAATAAATGAAAGCCCGTGCACAGCGTGTATCGCTCGCAAACGGAAGCAATATTTCCGCGTTAATATAACAACTTGCCCGGTAAGCACCGTCGATTCTCGTAATTGACGTAAGCGATTGGCGCTTCGTTTTCGCGAGAGTGTATCGCAACCCTCTTTTTTTTTTTTCACGGCCCATTGCGTTTTCTGCAGCTGGCGATTTAACACCGATCGCGCTGATCTACCTGGTACTATGATCCTTAATTGAACATAATGTTATCGAAGATCAACGGTACTACCATTAATCGATCTAATGCGAGTTAGAAAAAAGAACTATCGTCCTCGAGCCGGGGAAGACAAATTGCAGTTGCGAATATGCACAGTGAATTGCACTTTTTCCCTTCCAGTGCCGCGAGAAATTACTTACAAGTGTTAACAGCGCAAGAACACAAGAATCGTATAACTTTAGTCATAATAATTATGCCGTAAACCGATACGCTATCGCATTATGCACCGAGAGCGCGAATAACAACCCGGCGAGATAATTATGCAAATAATTTCCGGTCGCATGATACGGTCGATTCTCAGTTTCCGGTGCGCTACACGGGGACGGTACGTAAAAGTTAACTGCGTTTCCATCCGAAGAGTGCAATAATATCTTTTACGAGATACTCCACGATGCATTCGCGCGATAAAAATTTCGCGTTTCTCGATCGCGAATTTCTTCCCGTAATTGATCGGCAGTTTGATAATCCATCCCGTCACGACACCGAGATGATCCATCGTCGTCGAGGGAGTCGACTGTCTCTCATCGCGAATGGAGACTGTTGCGATATTCGATACGTTATCCTATTGCGCACCGACAGACTTAAAAAGATAGAAAGGGTGAGTATATAGTATAGAGAGAAAATGGAAAGAAAAATAGAAAGCAATCTATATGTACAGTGATAGTCCAATATCATGTACATACGTATAAATGTGTGTGTATGTGTATGTATATGCACGTAATAAGTGAAGAAATAATTTATATATGTACGAGTGCATAATAAAGAACTATGAAAATTATATATTACAAAGTTATATATAAAGAAAATTAAAACTCACAATAAACTTATAAGTGTATAATTTTTTTTATTTAAAAAAGATTTTAAAACAGTTGCAAAAAAATAACGTATTCGATCGATAGTAAATAAATCTTTTGATCACACACTGTCATATAATAAAAATTACAATATTGTTTTCCAATTTTTCTTATATATGTTGCTCTTTTTACTTTGACATATTTTAAAAAAACTTCACTTAATTTCGTTGAAATAAATACTGTTATGCTTATTTGCATTTAGGAAAATTCTAACTGGCACGATATAAAGGATGCTGGTACAGCTTGTGAAATCGTGAACGCAATTCACCTTGAATATTTTTCTGTATTTCGTGTATCAATGAAATACGAAACTTTACGTTTCGCGGAGTTTGTATTACGTTGGGGAGCCTACTATTCCCTCTGAAAAGATTTGTTCTTCCCCATGATAAAATTCAAAACAGGAAGGCTGCACGCGCGTTCTGTTTCGGTTTTAAATTCGTTAATACCGAAATAACAATAGAATATGCAAAACAACGCCGGTGGCCGGCACAAAATTCATGCGTATCCGGTTACAGTTCTATATAAAGCATGTAAAAATCGACGTGATTATTACATGGAGCTAAAAACGCTCGCTTCCTCACTTGTATTCCGTGTCGCGATCCTCTCCTCCGTCTCTCGGAACAACTGCAGTGAATGAAATATCCTATTATTCGCCGTTACTACAAACTCGACTCCCTTTTTCAGCGGAACAAACATGTAAAAACAATAATACGGGACAAATTCGCTTCTCGAACGCGTACAAACAATAATACAACACTATAAATGGGGGAAAAAAAAAAAAAATGCTCGTTCGATATATGAGCGTTTAATAATAATTCCATTTAATTAAAAATGTATATACTTCGTAGAAGATTAATAAGTGACTGCACATAGGAAACAGAATATCGCAAATAAACGTTAAATTGCAATATGCAGATTTTATTGTAAAATCAAATTTAGATGATATTTTAATCGCATAGATTAATACAATAAGAGAACTGCAAAAATAACAGAGAGTTACATAATATAATGACATTATTTCAGGATGATAGAATCGTAACTACGATAGAGCTTCTGCATTTTCGATAAAGTATTCTATCCCGAGGTAAAACGATGCTGACGGAGACTAGCACGGTATTGTTGCATTCTTTCCCCCCTCCGAATATCTCATCCAAGTTTGCACTGCGTATCCTCAAGGTGTGTTATTGTAAATCGAAGAAAAGCGATATAAGAATGGGGCATCGGCTACACAATTTGTAAATTGGATACGGAAGAAAAGCTTCGGCGAGAGTTCGCCGCTTCGCGCGGAGAGCGCTTCGAGAGCGTCGGCGGCGTTATAACGAGAGAAGAGAACTAATAAACTCGCACATTCGGTTTACGAGACTGCGGCGCAAGCGAAACCGAACAAACGTTAATTACTTGATTAAAGTAATCCAGTAAAATTAAAATAAACATGCGCACGCGCGAATGAAATCCCGCAAAAGGACGTGCCGCGCGGAAGATGCGGCGGTCGAAGCGAAGCGAAACGAAACGAAACGCGGCGTTAATTCTGCCTCCTCCCCCCCCCCTCCCCCTCTTCTCTCCTCCGCCACCCCTCACCCCCGCTGTGTAACTTAACCGAATTAAAGTTTAATTCTATTAAAGTAACTAACAGCGCGCGACTCGCGGCTAGAATTTTTTATCCAACGCACGTCCGACGGCGCATCGGTTGGAGAGCGCATGTCAAAGGAAAAGACGAAGAGACGACCGCCAACCAGCTGCTATACCAGCTGCTACCCGAGGCGAATCCCATCGTACCAATTTGTAAATTGAACCGTAGAGAATCTCGCGGAGCAACTCTTGGATTCTGACGCAGTCGCGAGAGACGGAAAGTCTGCGAGAATCGCAGCGAGTTCTTCGAGATCTGTAGTGTCCGAGGTTTTTCGAGCCTTATTTTTTTTCTTCTCTTCTTTTTAGTATTCTTTTATTTATTTTTTAAAGATTCGATTTTTCTTTCCAGTTCTAACTGTTGAAAAGTTCTCGTAACTGCATAACAATTTCAATTTTGGAAACTTTGTTGTCCGAAAGAGAATAAAATCGCGTTCGTATGAGCAAAATATATTTCTCCTCCTTCAATGTTTTCATATTGTTCCCTATTATTAAATTCTGGAAGAAAATAAACTAATCTTTTCTACTTTAACTATTAATCCGCCGATCTTTCCGTCTCCATTTCGTCGGTTTAGAAATATCTGACAATGAGGTTTCACATTCACATTCGGTTTTCCTGAATTCATGAATTCAGATATCAGAACTCTTAAGTCACGAGATGTATTTGTGGAAAAAGTAAAAGGCGGAAGAGGAGGATTGACGAAAGCATATCTTGCCAAATTGCAGCGTATATTCAAGGATCCCTTTGAATTAGAATACTGTCTTGAAAAATACGATCAAAGCAATCGCATTCGATCTTCTCGGACAGTCCCGAGCGAAATCTCGCGCGTCGTCCCGAATACTGACGCGCATCAAAGCACTTTGTCCCGAGTCAAGGAAAACGTGTAAATTTAAGAAAAAAGGGTCGCTGGTCCTCTCGAGCGACGAGACAAGTGGATAGCCGAGAGTACCGTCGTCCCAATTCGTAAATTGCATCGCAGAGAACTTTAGAAAGTGCGACAGAATGTGTCCCAACTTCTACGTCGGGACACCGTAATAAGGTCGTTCGTGGCCCGAACTCTTCATCAAGAACGGAATTAACAAAGCGCAGATGCGTGTTAAAACATATTAGTTAATGGAGATTAAAAAATAATTGAAAGTTGATCTCATCGCGATTGCAGCAATTTCAATATCTTACGCGAGGAACGTACATTTTTTTGATAATATATTTTTTAGCTTTGCGCGACTTTGTGCCGTTTTAAATTCTAGAAAATAAGCAAAACATAAATTCCTAAATTACGCAAAAGAATAAGAAATATCAGATCTATTGAGAATCAATGTTAAAATAATTCGTTTTTCAAATTTCGTAATATGTTACATTTATATTATATTTCATTCAAATGTCAAACAAACTTCAATATGCCTTCATCTATCTGTCAATCTTTGTTTCTGACAATGCAATTTTTTTTTTCATTTTTATCATCAATTCAATCGAGATAGAACCTAATACTTAAAAAAAAAAAAAAAAAAAATTTAGCATCTAGAGAAATTTCAATTTTCGGGCATTCAATTTCAAAGATTGTGGAAAGATAAATTCTTCAGTAAATTGTGTCCTCGCTCGAGCGCAGCGAGAGAAATGGGAGATATGCAGCCATGTGAAATAAGAAAATAGGGAGGAACGTTGCGCCGTCCCGCTTCGTAAATAGCATCTTGCAACGGGGATCAACAAGCACTCGCGGGATCCTTGACGGTGTCTCCAACCAGATTATAAGGAAGATAAAAATAAGAAAAGTTACAATAGTTTTTCTAACCGCGATCCAGTTTATCCTCTGGAAGAAGGAGATTTCGGAATATAAAACGGTTTATTGCGTTGTGTTTGTCTGAGACACGACGCCGTTGGCCGCTTGCTCTCTCGCGCATCAGTTGAATCAATTTTACGACGACACGATCGATATTGAATAATTCTCAAACAAACACAAGGTTACAATATTACAGTACGTACATATGAAATATTTGCGGCGCGGCGTACTGGAAAATACTAGGAAAAATCCATGCTAAAAAAAAAATGTGATGTATGCGCTGCAACACGTTCGCGCTGCGAGTTTACACACCGCACGCGCGAGGGCAGCAAGAGAGAAAGCTTTAATAACATAGAGAATTTTTATATCAGAAAGCGTAGAGAGAGAGAGAGAACCGAGAGTATAGTAGTAGAACGTGGCACAAAAGAACAAGACAATAGACAAAAAGAACTATGAGAGACGGGAGAGAGCACGGTGGAAATAATAGGGAAGAGAGTAGAAGGGTAAAGAGGGGAGAGGACAAGAGCGTGCATCCTACAACCATTGGCGTTACGGGAGGCGAAGGGAAAAAAGAGAGAGGCTTGTTACGGAACGGCGTAACCGGGGGGTGGCGCAACCCTTAGGACCGGTCCTGAGCGTGCCGTGGCGGCACACGAAGGAAGGCAGAAAGGTTCAAAAGCGGTGGCGGCGGGGGTGGAAAATGGGGGGGGTAGCGCCGATCAATAACCCGCCGCGGAGCGGCGCTGCCGTCGTCGCCCCTCGCCCCCCCTCCTCCCTCTCGATTCCTCCTATAGGTACACGTACAGCTGCTGCTGCTGCTATTCTCCACGTATGTACGCGTATGTACGCCAATCCTTCCAAGCTCCCCTTTGCACTCACGCGCCCTTAATTGGCGGTCATAAAGCGATATTATCTCAGGGGGCGCGAGGAGCCACAAATAAACGAATCGTTTTGTCTCGAGGAATGTGCCAAAATTCGATTCAATCGACGACCAAACGACGCGATCAATAATCAAGACAGCTCCGATTGACACGAGATTATCATGTGTATAATGGAAAAGATAGAATAATTTATTCTATTCTGATATAGACGCTTTGGAAAATAATCGAGTCATAAATTCGAGATAATATAATAGTTCTAGAAAATTGATATGAAAACATGAAGAAGAGAACACGTGCGAGTAACGATCATGTTAAAATCATTAGTGATTTATTATTTTTTCAGAGAATCGCGTTAGATGTTTGACGTTTTAATCTTTCACGAACGTTTCGCAAACGTGAATATGATAGAGTATCACGTATAAGAGAATAATAAAACAAATACACGTTCTCTTATTCGATATGACAGTTCGCCCGATAGCTTTGATGCTTTATCGATCTTTCCGATTTTCGCAGCGGCTCGACACGTTTGTCTCGGAAAAAACGATACACCTCTATTGCGCCCGATTGCAATAACTTCGCAAAGGACTTCGTGGACAAATGTGCTGTAAAATGTATTCGATGGTTCGCGGCGCGAGGGCATCGACGCCATCGCTGGCGGCGTCTGTCGACGACGCGGAAAATTCGTTAACGCGATAACGCGAACCATCGGGCCGCGCATTTTCCACATTTAATAGCAACCGCGAATACGGGAGCGGCACGCAATCGTAACGCCGGCCGCGGTAATCAAGTCATTTTCGAGGCCGGCGATGCGATAATTATCGCGTGAGCGTTAAATATTATTGTAAATAATCGGCGCGCGTGCGGATATCGCGCGGTATCCCTCGCGCTGTGTCACGCACGGCGCCGGCAACTTGCAAACTCGAGTCGCATAAAGTTGCAGAATGCAATTTCACAGGGACCTTAAATCACCGCGTGTCTAAATGTTCGCGAGACTCACGCCGATCGGGCGCAAGGTCAGGCCGCAACGTGAAAATCGCGAATAATTTTCCGCCAAGAGCCTTAAACTGCAAATCGCACGACGAGTGTCGGATTGTCCGAAACGCGAAAACGCCGAGAATATTTCAACAGCCATTGTTTCTCGAGGAATCGAGCTAACGAGATACGTAAATCACATGTAGTATCATCCGGCCGCTTTTATGTAGAGCTGTAGGGCCTTGAAGGAATTAAAGCGAGAATCGGTTCAATCTGAGATTCGCGATCTGGAATGATTTTACGAGATGGAAAAAGATACGCCAGCAACATAAAGTATCTATGATAATGAAAAAAGAACTTCTCTCATATTATAAGCTTCAACATAAATAACAATATTTTTATTAAAAAACTAATTGTTTCCTTTTCGTTAGCCAGCGTCGGATATCACAAAGGGGATATTAAATTGTCACTAAGCTGAAAAGAAATCGCGCGTTACATGCGCGCGAAGAAAAGGATCATGTTATTAAAAAAATTTATATTTATATAGTTGATACATGTATAATAAATAATAATTATAATATTTATAAATCTATGCTGCAATAAGGAAACTCAAGAGTCTTTAACTTGAACAAAGTGTCTTGCGTGATTCAGTTTTTTAGACATACCGTGTCACTATTCGCGAATGAGTTTCGATGATATTCTCGTCTTCCGCAGTCGAGTAATATCGAAACTATTTTGTGGGCGCGGTAACTGTTACGGAAATTTTAACCGACGGACGACGGGTGATGTCACGAGCACGCTGAAAGTTGCAAGAGATTTGAAATTGTTCATAAACGATATTGCAACATGCTTCTGGCGCGTGGCTACCATTGCATCGAGAAGTGATTTCTCTGGCATATATCCAAAATCTATCCTTCAGAAAGAGGATATGGATCGAATCTTTTAATTATTCATCGTAACCTAGAATCGAGCGATTGGTCCATCCGTCCATGAGTCCCGAGAAACTGTTTTTAGAGTATTTAATCGCTCGAGGATATCAAATTTTTCTTCGTAATTTTCAGAAAAATCTTGATTCTTTATTTCCTTTAACAATATTCGATTTTAATTTATCGATATTATTTTTCTGTCGAATTCTTTTATTATTAAGAAAATAATAATTCAAGGATAAATTTTCTCCATTACATCGAACTTATATCCATTCGCCGAGATAATTACCATCATCGATCATCCTATAAATTCTTTTAATTCCAAAACAACCTGGTGATCACGGACATCCTGGAAGTTGTAGATCTCAAATTGTTACAAACGGTTGGCATTACAACGGTTTACAACACGGGATCCAGTGAGGTCGCGGTGCGAAAGAACGGGGGGGAGGGGAGGAGAGAGAGAGGAAAGGTCGAGGGGAATTATCCAGTCTCGTCGTGGAAACGTGTAAATGAATATACATTATTTTCGTGACAGCTACCGTCATCGCGCGCGCTGTCGTATTTAATATAAATTCGGCGCGTTTCGCAGCGGCGGCAAGAGGAAAGGTGGCGAAAGAACGTCGGAGGAGAGAAAGAAAGGGTGTGGGGGAGAGAGAGAGAGAGAGAGAGGGGGTGGGCGTAGTACCCGACATTATTTCACTTTACAGTCGACCCAGTCGCGAGCTTCCGCAGTCTTGAATTAGACTTAATTAAAATACGAGCAGGCGAGGCGTTAACGCCACCGATAAAATCTCCCAACCACTCCTGTCCCCCGCCCCCGCCGTCTCTCTCAGCGAAAACCGCCATTCTGCCCGCGAGAGATATCCAGCATCGATCGGCCGGGGTCGCGTATATAAAGGCGGAACCTTTCGCGCGGATTTAACCGACTTACCGCAAATAAATAGAACACCCGTATCGCGCAGCGTTTGCGATAAAAATGAAGAAAATCGATCGCTGAATTATAACGGTAAGCTTTAGTCAAACATAAGGAGGCAAACTTACAAAGCGTGCACGATTTTGTGTTCTATTTATATGTACTCGTATATCGAGCAATTGCTATGCAAATAATTAAAACATCACATCATCGAACTCTGTTATTTTATTAAAACTGGATATAAAAATGTGACTCACTCTTATAAATTCATTTTGAGCAAATTAAAGGACTTTTATTATTCTTCAATTAATTTTACGTCGAAAGAGAGGGAAAAATGTAACAATTAAACATTTAAATCTTTTAATTTAATAAAATTTATAATTACTTTATAGTATCTAATCTTAAAAATCTATTACAAAAAGTTATGAAATCTAATTATATATTTCTATTAGAAAGTCTCTCGCTTCTTCCGGTCATGTCGTATTTATATCGAATGTGCACGATCTTTGCACGTAAAATATACATTTACATGTCCGTTTGTAGGAATAAACGTGCTGAAATGCGATTCACGAATAAAAGAACGTGCGCATTCATTAAAGCAGGCGAGCAAACCCTTAATAAACGCGCCAATTTCTTTCAACTTCCGCGCAACTCCCCCCCTCGTAATGATTATAAGTATTATTAACGTCGAGCTGCTTTAATAGCGGGCGTTCCGGCTTCCGGCTGCTTTTCAAAGCTTTGAAATTTCTTGACGAATCGTGGCAGCTTCAGTGGCGAAGAAACGAAGTGACACTCGGGCGTGCTCGCCGCGTAAAAATCTTGAATTCTCGACGAGATCCTTGCAAAATACTTTCCGTTTGCATACTATACGAGCCCGTGAAATGAAACGCAATTGTCGCAAGCAGTAGCAACCAGTGATTATTCTCTCAAAATATTTTATATGATTAGAATGTTACATATTTTAATATCGTATGCCTTTCTTTTGGATCATAAACGTATCGAACTGCTTTTTTCAAAGACAAAATTAACGATACAGTTTTAAATCCCTATGGATGTTAGATATTGTGTAAAAATACAAAAGTTATACACATAATTATATACCCGAGAATAAATTGTGCTTTATTTGAAACATAGAATTATCTTTGAATTTCTGCAGATCAAACAGTCGGACCTGGTTGTTTCGCGACTCCATTCCCGTATCCATCCGGCCTTTGGCAACATGTGCTGCTGCGTGTGAGACAGTATGCTCTATGATTTTGCAACGCGTTTGTTTTCGCAGCCCTTTATGTCACCCCTTTCTAAAGCTAATCTTGCTCGCTGCAATATTATTTTTACCGAGTTCTGTGATAACGATGTCGCGAATAATTACTTACGCATTACGGCTGTAACTTCTTACAGATCAAACTATGTATAAAATATTGATATGGCAACTAGCACGTTAACATGATGAGAAATACTATATTTTATCTTTCTAAATATTAGACCAAATATTTTAGATTACATATTTCTTTTGCACGAAAAGTTAAGTGCGCGCAAAAAAGATTTACCGATAGTAATAATAGCTTTACTGATGATTGTTATATAATTATTTATTTTCAATGTTATATAAATTATAATAAAAATAATGTATTCGAATTCTTTTTGTCGAAAACTAATAAATCAATATCAGATGTTTTCAGACTTATTATTTTAACAATATCACCGCTTGTTGGCTTTAATAAGAGTATTGCAAGTATCAGGCAATGCACAACTACCACTATCATATTCTTCTAGTGTTCAGCAACAGGCGCTTTTAGTGAAATTGTGCTTAAATTTCTCGAATTCAGACGGTGTACAGTATCTGGTTACGGCTTTATGAACCTAAATACGCGATCTTTGAAAATTATCATTCACGGTCATACCTAACTGTGATCCATAATTCAGTCACTTCAATTCGTTATTTATAAATGGCTATTTATATAAACGTGTATTTATACCCCGCGTATCCAATAATACCTCCTACGCATAAAAAGTAGTCTCGCGAATCTATTAATTCTCAAAGTCGCTACGTAATTATTTCTAGTCGATAAAACTGTACGTTTTATATAATTGCCAAGCAGAAAATTCACCGTACATTATTAAATTCGTAATATGGAAAAAAAGAAATGCACGATACAACTCGTAAATTCGCCGATATCGCCAAAGACATCAGCATTAATAAAGAACCGAGATTATTCTTAATATTTATTTCTATTTATCCGACTCAACAATCATTTTCGATAAATTCTTTACTTTCGTGTGAAAAAAGATTTCAGAAATATTATTGAACGATCTACTATCATTTTGTCGAAAATATAAATCGTGGTCTTAAAAAAAGTACGTTGCAGGATATTATCATCGAGTTTCAGGAAATCAAGCATATGATTGAGTTACTACTGTGTATATTCGCTGTACGCTATTCAAAACGTTATATGGCAGATGGATATTAAATGGAAATAAGTATCTTCGATCTAGCAATCTCCGTTCGTAATAACTTCCAGATTAATTTCGCGCTCTAATCAGCGGCAAGATTGTCGAAATCTGCATGAAAAATATCCTCGGTGACTTCTAATAAATCCTGTAATTCGCAGATATAATTAACGATGAGCGAACAGGATTGTAGAATTTTAAACGGAATTTTAAATTAAAAAAAAAGAAGCGCGCCCTTTCTCTCTCAGATTTCCCTCTACATTTTTTAGATCGCTATTTCTAAATAATAATAAAGCATTGAATATTGGTATTTATATTCATGTGTTCAATTACTATACTTCTTTCGAAAGTCTGAAAATCCCTTCGAATTGAATTATATTCATTCTTCAGTCTCATTTATTCGTTCTTCTTGTAAAGCGCATAAACCTTCAAACTAATAATATGTTCTTTTGTGACAACTATCGATTTCCAAGTTACGTAAAGAAACATAGCATCGTCAACAAGGGTGGAGACACGATGCGCGGGATCCTCTAGCAATTTCCAGCAATCGAACGATATAATGAGGTTATTTGTTCGCACGATACGGTTTCTACGATCTCATCCGTGTCTCGGAAATATATACTCATCGTCGTGAAATACGTGGAAAGCATGAACATAAAATATGTAAGAACGGCAAACAAATTTTTATAATTAGAAAGTTATCGAGATTGCGCTTAATAAAACGCATTTTTTTCTATTTAATTCTTTTATATATTTATCTTCAACGACTATTTGGCAGAATGACGATAAATCTATTGTGTTCGATTTGTACATCGTATTATAAAGCTATGTCAATGCGTCACACGAAATTGTAATACAGTGTATTAATACTTAACGGGAACATTAATTACATTATTAATACCCAGGGCTCAAACATTTCATAAATTGTAAAATTATATAACGGTAATACACAGACCATTCATTCGGAAGAACATTAATTGCCTTATCGGATTTATATTTCCATTATATTTGGTATAAAATAATATAAGCTTAATATTCTCGCGCGAAAAGCATGATATCTAAAAGTTAATTGTCACATTTATCGTTGGATAATATAGCATAAATGTTCGCTTATAGCTTCTTTTCATCTTCTTGATAAATTAAATTCTTGTCGACGATGTATAACGAAACAATAAAGATCAGGAATTATTTATTCGTAGCGATCATTTCATCATTAGCAAACGTAACCAGTTCTTGGTAATCGTTTAAAAGCGCCGAAATATATACGTTTATTATCTTCTTACGTAAGATTTGCGAAGCGACCACGAGCGATTCGCGGAAATATTTTCGCCTCGCGATTTCAATCTTTCAGCGGTGTAAAACCGCAGTCATCACGTAACGCAGTGTACCTTCCTGGTGTACGGTAGTTACAAGACTCGAGAGGAAATACAGTCTCGTTGAGATTCTCGGAAGATGCGCCACGTCACACCGACGCTGTTGGGAATTATCTTCGAATTTCCGTGAGATCAAACGAGCATGACCCGGGTTACTCGGTTATTCGGTATCGTCGTTCCCGGGTATCGCGTCGCATCGTGATACCGATCCTCCTGAAAATTTACGTCGTCCCCATGGGCGCGAACGGGCTTACGAAAATTCCAAATAAGAAAGTTTCCGCGATGCCGACGGGCATATCGATTCCCAAGAAGCCTCCGACGACTTCCCCGGCATCGTCGTCCCCGTTTCGCCGACAGTGGCGGTGAGAAACTTCCGCCAGAGATTTTTCCAATTTCCATTGCACTTCTCAAAGAGATTTTCCTCACGCGAACGGAATGCGTAATGTACGATGAAAACGACGATCGGATAAACACACCGGCCAAGTTGAACGGGGGAAACCCGTTTCCCGTCTCCTTCTCCTTCTTTCTGCGAATGGAAACTTCTTTATCTCCCGAGTTTGTATCGAACTGGATTCCTATTTGGCGAATCGCCGCGGTGATTTGTGCCTGAGACGAATTCGGGAGAGTCGCGTGCATCGCGCTTTAAATAAGTCTCTCCGGCTATTTGGAACGATAATTTTGACCCGAAAAATTACGCGATAGTCCGATTCAATTTTAATAAATCTATTCGCAAAGAAATTGATTTGCGACGTTATTATGTTAGCATAAATAACACGTGCGATAATCTGTAATTATGCAGAATGAATAAAATACTACTCCGTAAAACAAAAATAAAATCGTCTGACAAATGTGACAATAGCTTATTATCGTGGATCCTACACGACATAAATAATAACAATCTATTATATAGGCATAACACGTAAACTTATCGTAAATGTATAACATGCGCCCTTCGCCAATGATTTAATTCACGAAACAAAGTCCAAGAGAACTGAACATAAATAATGCAGAATTCGAACCTGACCTTCGCGATCCGATCCAACGCGATACCGCCAAAGAAAGCGAAGATACTCACCGGTATTCCCCGGCACGCGAACTCATTGTTGGCCTTAACCTTTGGAATACCGCAAATATCTGGTGATTTTTCTATCGGAAAATATAAGCCGACAAATCTCCGCTTTCTGTTCCTCGAAGTACAGGCAATCGTGAAACGGACGATGTTCCTATATTGCTCGATGAAACATTCCTCTATGTCAAAAGGCAAATAAATTACTTCTAGATGGACATTCCATTAAAGCAAACGAATAGTACTTGCGGAAGAAAATAATTTAATAGGCATGAAACTTGGCACGCTGACCTTTGTCAACAATTGGCAATATATTGTATCAGAACACTAGAGAGCCAACATACATCGCGCGCGCGTTAGCGTTCTTGAACAAACTTGTCACTATGATTAATGATGATAGTTTCAGTCAATGAGAAAAATTCAATAATTCCTGACTAACTTCTGTCACATTATATAATGGTCACATTATATAACGGTCTTTGTAACAAAAATAGATACTCGTATTACTAATTTTAGAGGTTCTGTGTAATCTTTAGCAGCACTTCCTCATGAAGAATATTTTATATAAAATGAATCGGTAAGACGCAAAATTTTTAGTTGCTAGTAGCTTGCATTGCGAGCTATTGTACTTATAAACGCGTTAAATAGAATTTTAATCATGCTCATTAACAAAAATGTGAAATTGTTTCACGAATTGATTGCAAATGACCGCCGTCGTTTTCTAAAATAAGTTTGTATAACTACAGAAAAAATTCATTTATCGGACATTTATTGGACTAATTATAAAAATGACACTGAATTCCATTGAATCCTTTATGAATATCGGAGCTTTAACAGTTAACAGAGAGAGATTTGCACCATGACGGATGCGAATTAAAGATTTAAATTTATACGATCAATATTCAATTCCTCATTTCTTCACGATTTACGTTTGCCAAATACGAGTCCCAATAGTACGGAAAACTAAACGTTTTAATACTCGATATTTGGGGGGAAAAAAAAACACTGCAATTTCAAATAATTTATTATTTTCCACAAATAAAAAAATTTTAACCTCTATTTAAATATTTATAATCAGAAACATAAATCGCGTAAAAACAAAATCAAGATATTGGGCAATTACTTATTGTTAGCCAGAAATTTCAATTGTACAATAAAAACAAAAATAGCATCGCTTTACCATCAATTTTTTTTATGGCGAGTGAAGTGACTCTTTTATAAACACTGATGTCGCGAATGCGCCAAGATACAATATAATGGCAAAGATTTATAAAATAGCATAATGAGAACGATTTATCTACGCAGTACCAGAAAAGCTTTATTCCGTTTGAAAGAGAGTTGACGGAAGACGAGAAATGAAAATTCCACTTGGACGCGCGATTTAGTGTATCTTGATAGCATCATTCGCACGAAGATCCAGTTTTACAATAATAGAAGTGAATCTAGGAGAAAGTGTAAAAGAACGAAATAAACGGCCGTGCACAGAGTAAGTGGCTAAAACATTTCACTGATCTCTGATGCTGCGAGTTTTCGAAAGACTCGCGAGCTGCATCGTAATTCGTAAAGTTCGTACCGAAAGAAGAAAACTGGGTGGAAAATAACAAAGCGACAAAAAAGTTAAAAAAGTGCATCATGTGTGGAACAACATCGTCGTTCGTTAAATAACAGTCGCCATCCGAAAAGTTGGCTACTTTGTGCTATTCTCTAAAAGACGAAGAGAAATTACAGCGAAAAGTGAAACGAGAGAAGAGCGAAACGTGAAGAGACGAAGATGCTCGTGCGTGAATCGCGCGAGAGGAAGAAGAAAGAATCACCCGTACACAAAAGATTTGCTCTCGGAGAGCCGGTGATCTAAGCAGTGGTAACGAAACTTTCGAACAGTTTCCGAAAGGTAGCTAGTGTTATGAGATTACTATCTTCAGGGTTTTCGCGAAACTTATTGATAATCTTGGTTCGCTTGATCACGTTCGACGAAGAGAAATGAGCGCTCGCGAGTAAAATCATAATGAGATAAGGATCAAAGCTGCGCACATACCTACACGCGAGATAAATTAGGTCATTTAGTACATATGCTCGATACAACTTCGAACTTTCGTGTCGTAAGGCGTATCGTTTCGTTCGCTATTAAATTTTTTAATTCTCAGATCCTATCCTCAAGTCATTAATACGTTTACTTTCATTCTTTTCCTTGCCATCAACCAGATCGCTGATCGCTGATTAAATCAGTAATTGTATAAATAATGTACAGATATGTTACATCTTACAATGAAATATTATATATTATATGTCATTAAAAGAAAAACGATATATGTATTACTAAATATTTTTTTACTAAGATTATTCTTATTCATAAATTACATGTATTTTAAAATGAAAATCTTGAAAAGAGAAGTCGAAATTACAAGCTAAAGAAACCGCTAAAAAAGATGTACTTTTTGTTAATTGGCAGCGCACTAATATGGCGAGCCTGGCGTACTTTAAATCCTAGCGGATGCGTTTTCATTCCCGGACCGACGTTCATAACAAAAGCCTCGCGCAAACTGCAAAGAGCATTATTCATTCATTTTAGTGCAGCAAGCCCTGTTGGCTTTCGGGTTGTTGGCCCGCCTTTGTCTTTCCGGATTAACTTGATACAGCCGCCCTGTGGACCATGTAAAGGACAGTCATCGCGAATTTGTTGGCAAATTTTATGTGAGAATATAAAGAGAAAGAGAAAAAGAGAAAGAGAGAGAGAGAAAGATCCTGTACGCCTGCGCGCAGCTGGTATAAAGAAAATACAAAATGCGTCCGCGTAAACTCACATAGGAAAAGCGAAGCTGTTGTTCCTGACAGATGATAAATAATCGCGTGATAATTAAGCATTATAAACGCCCTGCCTCGACAAAGAAAGAAGTTGCTTCCAGAGATTGTTTCTACGATTAATGATCATTTCCTTCATTCCGTTTAAATCGATCAATTTCGATTTAAATTTAATATCCTTCTAAACAAATTTTCATTCAAACGCGCCGATATCACATTCGGATCTAAGTGAAATCATTAAATTGCCAATTAAGCTCGAAACGAAAACTATATGTTCGTATGAAGTTTAATTTAATAACGAAAATTTATATCTCTTATATTGAAAAGCATCAAAGTTATTATCACTAATTTATATAGCGATAAACTAGCGATCAACGTAGCAACGTGTAATGAAATCTGTCCCGATGATAGCGGGTCGAGGTTTCCCATTTGCCTGTACGGAAACTGTTATCATTAGACGACGGATGCCCTACATCTTCAAGTGCACTCAAGCCTCGACTTGGTCCGGCATAAACTATATTTATTATAACTCCCCTCCCAACGAACGGTGCAATGTATATGGGGTAATTATGATAGGCGAAAGCCTGGGCGCACATCAAGACACGAAACTGCGCGATGAAATTCCGATTAAAATGTAATTCGACTCGCACGAACGATTTCTCCGATTTCGCGGGCGCGAGCTCGAAATTATCGCAACTCGCAGCATTGTCGTGTTTTGCCAGTGGGCTTCTTTTTCCTTTTTTTTTTTTTTTTTTATAATTGTATCGGCGCGCCAGCTTCCGATAATCCGTTGGTAAATAATGAGCCGTTAAATTTGAGCGTCGGCGCTATAATGACGATAATCGGGGATTTTCAGCGGCAAAAATGATTCGTGCCGGAATCGATTGTTTATCATACGCGACTACGTGGCGATGGATCATAAAATATGCTCGCGCTAAAGTTAATAAACGTCCTGTAGCGGCGACTCTCTCCGCCACGGATACCGGCGGCGATAATCAAATTTCGTATTAATTCGATAGATCGGGACGTATATTTCCAACAGCTGCGCATCATTTAAAGCCGCGCTCACGTTATCGATTATTAAAACGACGATGCAATCCTCGAATTTGAATAAATGCGACGGTGTCCTCCGTCGGGAAATTGGCGAGAAACGACGGGGTTTTTCGTCTCTCAACACAGCCGGGCCCGGTCTCGACCGCTCGTTGATAAACGGGCCACTTTAGAGAAATAATCCCGCCGCTTAAAGAATTAATTTGAGATGGCTGACGGTCGTCCCGCGGGAAAAGGACCGCGAGAAGCTTCTTCTTTATTCCGTAGAAAAAAAAAGTAGCCTCTTCATCGCGCGTTGTATGCCCGGAAAAAAGGTCGGAAGAAAAACCTCATGCATTTCAGTAATGTCGGAATACAATAGACGAGAATCCGCGAACGGGATCATCATTGAGCGAGCGTTTCCTTCGAAGGAAATCTTCGCAAAGATGACGTTGAACGTTAACCCAGGCGCTATCCGCTGACAGCATTGTACAATAAAGATGAATTTGCCCGGTTGACATTTCGAGTCCCGTTTTTCTTTCATTGCGCGCGCGCGCGCTTCCGTCGTCGTCGTTGTGTATAAAACATCGCCCTCGACGAGAAGCTTCCACTTTAGCGGAATAACGTCATTTATTTGTAGCATGATTCCATTGCTTTATGAACCGATTTGAAAGGCTCCGAGCGAGAAACGCGGGGTAGAAAGGGAGGCGCTTCTTCTTCTTCTTCTTCTCGTCCTCGGCGAAGTGGAAAGGAAATCCCAAGAGACCTCCGTTAAAATCCTTGCCCTGTGCGCTTTGTACTTTTGCTTTCGCTTCAAGTTCCCGTCCGTCGAGGATAAAACACCCGACGAAGGGCTCCCGCGGACGCGAGAAATATTTCTGGTTGCTTTGCAAATTAATTTATGAGGACATAAGATAAGGAGAAGCCGGCGCGCTTTTCTTTCATCAGCCCGAGAGGAAAAAAGGAACAGAAGAGAACGTCGACCGCGCTAATATTTTTTTCTTCCTCGTTTCATGTATTTCGCTGTTGGTAATAAGAAGTCGCGTGTCGCTTGGAAAAATTTCCTTTAAGAAAAATAATTTCTCTTAGCCTTGCTAACTCGTAAGAGCTTTAGACAATATGTCTTGACGTTATGAAAATTCGGAAAATAAATTTTCCAAAGTTTTTCGTGATCGATCGTCTCGGGAGCCGATTGCGAAGAGTGCCAATATATTTTAAGCAATTGCTCCAAAAATCATCTTCAAACAAGATTTAAAAAATTGTCGAACGAATAATATATTTTCACGCGTCACACACACACATACATACGGTTTGTATTTTTTCTATTTTCATTAAAATGGTTATTGGAAGATATTCGCTCGCGGGAGACATCGTTTCGTTGGTTATACGGCAGCAATTGACGTCAAAATAAAAGCTAATCTAAAGAACAACGCGGGCACGATAAAATTGAAACGATATGTTTTAATAACTACGTTTAATACATTTCGTGAAAGAAAGAAGAGAAACACACTACAAATGTCTTTAATCTCTTAAAGATAATCCCTTCGTTAATGATTTATAGAATTACTCAGCTAAAAAGATAAAAATTTATTACGGCATTTCTGAATATCAAATCGATATCCAGCACAAACATTAATGGAAAATATATAAAGTAAGATATATACATTATAAAGAGACAAATAAATTTAATCACAAAGATAAACTGCCAGAGAGCCATAGAAGAATCTCATATTATTCTTCATGGATTTTTCCCCCTTTTCCACTAATACATCCTCTTCCTAGTAATTCTCACAGTCTTGCTCTCACTGACTTAAAAATCATCTCCGTGAACGTATTACTTTTTTTTCCGATCGCCGACTCTATCTCGTCGGAAACCGGCCGGACGCGTTTCCGCTTTCGCTCTGTGATTTGCTTTCCGGGAAAAGAAAGTTTTCGCCGATCGTTCGGGGTCGTAGACGATGACGAGTGCGACTGAGAGAATGAAAAGTCTAACAAAAACGTTTACTTTTAAAACTCTGAAAATATTTTTGAGAGAACGTTCGTTAAATTCAATTTATATAGATATGTTCGAAAAGTTGCGTTATAAAGTAACGACGCTAACGAGTCCGTCAACGATTTTAATCTCTCTGTCATATTTTTGTTATTATCCGAGCAGACGGATATAAGACATGCATGATTATAGCTCTTCGTGAATATTATTATAATCCAACAATTAGAGCCGGATTCATCAACGAAAATGCACGGATTATTTCGATCCAATATAGAGCTCATTCTTGTTTAAACAAGTTAAATTAATGACATCGCATTATAATATAAATATTTATTAACTAACTCTAAACTTTAGACTCTAAACTTTAATTTTACAATCTATAAAATAACAATGAAAATCTATCGGGAGAAAATTTGCTTGAAAAAATAAAGTTTGTAATTTATTGTAGTTTAAGATTAAAACTCTCTAAAATGAACTGTGAAAAATGAAGTTTCATGAGTTATTCGTAGCTACTTATCGAAAGCTTAATTATCCTTTAAGTATTCGTTATATAATTTCCAGATGTTTCTAATCTAAAATTGACACGTCGATATTAAAAAATAATCATCATTTATATACTGAAATAAATAGATATAAATCAAGAATGTAAATAAGTGTGTAGTAAACATTATTTTCTCTAGAGCTTATAAAGCTCGTAAAACTAATCATACGGAAATAATCGTATCGTCGTGTATTGCCTCAAACGAGCGAACGATCGCATCCGTCCTATTGCAGTCGCGTTTGCAGAGTTAAATCGCAACCAAAATACGATGAAAATTGCGAGGAAACGTAATCTCTTAGAAAGATTTCGACCTCAATTTTATTTCGATCAGAAACTTATCCTGAAAAGATTCACGGAGTTAAAATGCGACTCTATTTGTGAGTTCTCATCTAATCTAGTTCGTATTACAATTACGGATTCAATAATCGGGAAATATATCGCAAAAATAATCATGTTTGTTATTTGATAAGTTGCTCGTATTAAACGCGGATAAAATCATTGAAAGTATTGTCACGCGATAACGCGCGCATTGCGCGATATTGCATTAATGCTCTCTCATAATTCAATGTAACTCGCGCAACGATAAACAATGTTAATATATTTTTGTTTCCATCAACCGACAAACGAAAATATTAGATTTACATCCGCTATATTTATAGCGAATTCGCGACACAGATTTTTCAGTTCCTTCGTGTGTTTACTCTGTATTCCAGGCGGATAAATATTTATTGTAGCTATGTTTTTCATCGTATACGGTGATGCTTTCGCCGAACACGCGAATGCGCAACGGAGATGCGCCTGGCTAAGCCAGGATCAGCGCACTTGGATTTTAATCTCGTTGCCGTACGAAGCCAAATCGATGCGCGTAACGTAGATAATACTACTGCGAATTATTGATAGACATATACGCACACGCATACATATGTATGCGCACATATACACGTACCGTATTCGCGCTACTATTATTCCCCCATCTCCCCCATTGCGTAGCGTGGGAATCGTAGCACGATTATTGATTGCCGCGCATCGGCCCGAAATTTATTAGCAGGAGACACACCGATCGCCACATTAATAAATAGAATTTCGGATAATGACTCGCGAGTGTAATCGTAATGTTTAATAGCGCGCGTATGTATCGATAGTCCGCGCGCGCCACAACGCATCTAATAGGCGACACGCGTCTATGCTATACACGTATTATATAGAACGAGATTGCAAGAAAAGATCAATACAAAGTGCGCTCCGCGCAGTTCTCGTATTTCGGCATTGGCGTAAAGTGGCGCGAAAGGTATTCGTAGCGTAAAAAGTAAGATCGTAAGCTTGGCCCGACAGTCGGGGAACTTGATTCAAACATTCTGTAAAATTTGATAAATTTTAGAATTAATATCTTAATCATCTTCAAAGATTCAAACAATTTGAAATTTGATAAAATTATAGAATGTTATTGAATTTTTTTTCTCTTGATATGTAATCTTGTCTCGATAAGCGGCAACTTTAATTGTTGCAAAATGCAGTAAAGAGTAGGCATGTCTATGATCTCATTTAGTATTCCCAATCCCAATTTAAACCGACCAATTCATTTTTCCTTATACGTAACATTATCTCGACGTGCCTGATTTCCGCACGAGTCATCTTCTACAGGGGGGGAAAAAAAAACGAGCTCGCGGGACCTTCGATTCGCCGATGCGAAAGAAATCGTACGGCTATGTGTGCTCGCAAACACTGCCGCGCGGACTTTGATCTGAGAAAGTATTCAACGCGATCAAAGTAGTCACGCGATTCCCTCATTCGCGGCTATCGAAAATGCATTTACACTGTGATTCGCGCCCTCGCTGTTGCATATTGCATCAACGACGCACATTGCATTCGCGCGCTCGCTTCCGAAACGATCTCATTCGTCGTTGCCTCGAAAGACGAAACCAGCGTGACAGCGCGAGCGTGCGAGACATCGGATTGATTAAAAACTGTAATTACCGAGCCGAGATTCGAAGGCGCGCATTATTTCGGTGGTGATGTAAAGGGCACGTCAACGTGATTGATCGAAAGAGCGTAATTGCAGAGCGGCCCAAGTGCAAGTGCTCGGTAGTCGTGAACGAAAAGCGAATGCGTGCACACAACTCGGACACGGAAAGCGCGCATTATTACTTTATCCTGCGAATCGATGCGTCGTTTTAATTGCGAGAATCGGCTGGAGACGCTCGATTAATTAAAGCACGCTATTCTCGGCTTATGTTCGCGTATATCGCGATCTCTCGATTCACACGACTAATTCATTCCGTATTCAATTAGCTCTAGTAGTAAAGAGATTGGCCAAATTATTTCTCTAAACACTGTTTAATGCGCTAGAAAATTTAAAAAAAAAGAGAAACGCGAGATAAAGTAAGATAGAAAGAGCATGACGCGGATGAGGCCAAAGTATTGTATTTTCGGTAAATAGAGAAAGAAGAAAAAGTTCGCGTTGGTATTCGTTAAATTGGTTTCTGTGACACAAACATTCGATTCTTTGGGTTCAATTAATGCTCCGAGACATGCGTCGAGGAAAGAAGAAGAAGAGCGAGTAGAAAGGGAGAAGCGAGAACAAGGATCTGGTATCCGTCGACGAAACGCACGCGGAAAAAGGAAAAAGCGCAAACGGAGAGCTCGAAAGAACGATGTAACGATTCGTATAAATTACGAAACGGTGTGTGCGTCTCTCTATTTCCTCGCGTTTACATCTCGTGTATTTTACGAGCCAGCCAAACGACGAAAACCGACCGATCGAAGTCAGGAACGACGATCATCCATCCAAAAACGAGGTCGTAGTATTTCTCCGGCACGGCGATGAAAAACGTTTCGGGGGGGAAAAAAAAACTGCTTACCGCAAAACCAGCGTTAGTGGACCCGTGCATTCGTTAAATTAGATTCCTCAAGCGCGTCATCTCTTCGAATTCGAATGTAAGGGAATAAGATAGAGGACGACAGACGAGGCGACGGTCACTCGCGCTTAAAGTCCACGGTTGGCCTCGACCGGCATACGTCGCAAAAAGACTCCTTTGCGTCGTTTTTCCGATGACGATCGATGAGATGCAAGCGTCTCTTCGCTTCCATTCCCCCTACGTTCCTTCTTTGCTATCTTTCTGTCTCTTCTCTCTATACTTTCTCCCCTCGCTCTTCGACTGTAACTGCTATCTCTTTTCCTACCTTGCATTTCTACGGTTTTTCTTTTTACTCGCCGCACGGTGGAGAAGTTGATAAATGGCGCAAATAAACGAAACAAGACGCGCAACCGGAGAAGGCACGGCGACGACGAAGACGTAGGAAAAATCGCGAGATTGTAGCCGCGAATGGTAAAAAATTCCGTTCGCCAAAGTAACGCGTATTCTCGTCCAGCGATTCTCTACCAGCCAGTCCGACGACACAAAGCGGATATTCTATCTTACACAATTACCGCATAATTACCAGGATGGCTGAATATTACGCACCGAATGTAGACTCGGATTAAACGATCCCCTCGGATGTCCGACCGAGCCTCACCGCCGCGGTCACCGCGATCTTTTAGTCCCGCTGCTAATTTGAATCTCGACAAAAGGGTTAATTCGCACGATGCGAACTGCGTGTATGTAATTTGCGGTACGCGATGAAATTACAAATTAAACGAATCAAGTTTTCGGACTTTTCGTAAGTCGAGAAAGGGAAGGAGAGAGAAGGCCACGTACATTCCCACGGCTGTCGAAATCACGACGAACGATAATGTTTTATCATCGCGTGTGCTTGTCGTCTTCTCGTACCGAGTAATCGCGTTAACGTATATAGCTTGGGCTCGAGCGAGTAAGTTTAAAGTTTCGCATTGTCCTTGGCACGAAAGACGGAAAGAGCGAAGATTCTTTCGTCCGGAATAAGAATGACTTTCCACCGAGAGAGAGAGAGAGAGAGAGAGAGAGGTATTTCTTCCATGAGTTATCTGCTCCGTGTAAGATTGTGCGTCTTTTGTAACTTCGCGAACAGTATCAACGCAAATTTAATCGTATCCAATAAGAGATTCCGCTCTGGGTTACCCGACTCTGGCGAGAATGAGATAATGGAATAGTAGAGCAGCAAATATTAACCGTGAGCTAAGTCAATCTTTTTTAGCTTGTTAACGAGAGAAACGAACTTGGAAGATATCGTGAAATTATAATTTTAATTGGACATGAAACCTGGCGACTATGCATTTGGCACGTCCGACTCATCACGTGACACGTATCGAGTTACTCGGAACCTTAACTCGCGGTAACAAGTTAAGGTCGTAATTCAATCGCGTTTTCGCACGAGAGGCGCGACGACGACGATCGTGTCGGGCAAGCAGATTCGAGATAAAGCGATATATCGTATGTCGATCGCGTAGACGGTCAAGATCAGACGGTCGGCGACGGTGCCGTTTGTCACAGTGCGCGATCAATCTTCATCACCGTTCCCGTTCATCGACGCGGGATTAGTTCGCGTCGATAATTATAATTGCAACCCCCTTATCCGGCGAATCAATCGAATCAAGGAGCGCGGATCCCATCGAGACGAGTCCAGAGAAATGTCACGCGAACTCGCGACGTCAACGAACTACTCGCTGGACTCTGCGATAAGTCTGGGAGCGGAGGTTCTTACAACTCGCTCCTTTAGCGTTACCTCGATAAAATTGGATAAAATTTATTATTACCGTTCAAATGGATGCGCTTTTATAAATAAACTATTGTTACAAATACAATTAATTGAGTTTGCATTTCGAGGCAGTTCCCTTTAACGTCGTATCTGATGAAAGAAAGTTCGGAAGCGCATTTTCATGCGGGCGTATTCGTAAGTTATTTCATCCTAATCGATGATATAATATATTAAAGTAAATTTTTGTTAAATTTTTTGTTTGTGCGCGATATTTTATACAAAAATATAAAATGATTTGAATATTTTCTCTTCAGAGTTTAAGATACACAAGTAAAAGATTTAAAATAGTTTTTTTCAAATATAATGGAATATTTTAAATTTAACATTTTTCCAAAGATTACAGTCGCACCCAGAAATTATTCTTCGTAAACGTTACTGCTGGTGCGCAATAAATGCAATTCTGCGAATAAGAAATATATACAAGTTATGATTTCCAATGTACGCGCAAAGTGAAGTCGCGACTGTGAAATTTTCTAAAGAAAACGTTTTGCTGATTTCTCGTCGGAAATCTAGAAAAATGTCAATGCCACTTGACGAAAAAGGCATTTCATACCTTTACAAAGCCGCGTCACCTCGAATTGTAAAGCTCGCGTGTTCGAAGCACAGGAAATAGTGCTCGCGAATTCTTTTTCTCGCAATAACGCACATAGCGCGCTCGACTTCATTATTTAAATCGGATTAGCCAAATTTTATAACCGCGTCGTATGCGAAACGTCGCTTTTCTCGTTCGACGAGGAAAAAGAAATTTGAGAGACATTCCATATTATCGCGAACCGATCGACTGAACGCGCAAAGTCAATGGAGAGGTCGCAATGTAAAGGGAACGAGGTGTCGAACAGCCTCCTCTATGTAAGTTACGACGTGAGCTTCCAGCGCTAAATCGACACTCGTCTCCTCGCTTTAACGGAATATAAGCTCTTGAAAGTGAACACTGCGCTCGAGACGAGGTAACTAAAACCCACCGGCAGCGCACCCAATTCGCGCTCGATGCTAAATATTTTCCTACCCCCCAACCGCCGATTACGCAACTATTTTACCACCGCGCGTTTAATTGCTCTGGTCTACTATACGTGTCAAGAGTGCGGTATATGTATATATTCTCTACCGTGACATAAAATAAACTCTAAATACAAATGAAAGTATGCGAAACAAAGTACCGAAAAGATAAAACGCAAATTGTATAGCATATCGTGTTTGAATACCTCTCGTAATTTGCTCGAAAAGTGATCTGTTGCATTTCGCGAGCGAAAGAGTTTACTATTGTCATTCTTTCCTTCGTTCGTTCGAGCGAAATTTTATACTCGACGATGTTATGTCGCAAAAAACACGTCACAATTTTGTAGATCCGAAAAGCCCCGCACAGGGGCTATTACAATAATCGTAATCGCGATGAGCTTTTCGGGAATCGTTAAAGCGTGCTTGAGGAGGGCGCGCCCCGAGCGACATAAAAGGATGCAAATAAACACGAGCGCTAAGCGCGAAGGAGAAAAGATAAGCTTTTCCTCTCGCGACAAAGGGAGAAGGGGCGAAATGGGATTTTTCATTACTCGCGCAACGCGCTGACCCACATCTCTCGCGAAGCGCAGCCAAGCGAGAAGTTTTCGCGGCGCGGGATGGAGCCGCGATAAATCGAAAGTTTATAAAAACCGTGTCACGCGATCCCCGCCCGGCAAATATAGACGGTTTACTCACGAACTCTCTGAGATTTTACAGTCGCTATTCTGTGAATGAGGAAATGAGGTGCGCCTTATCGCGGCTTCGGGTCATAGATACGGCAATCACCGCCACAAAGCTGATACTTCTCGCGGAAAGCTTTCGCACACTTTCTGTGGGCAAAATAATGTTTCCCACGGCTTGGAATCATAACTCATCGCGACGGTAGATACGCTTGTTGGACGAGAGCGGGTCCGATCGAACGGACTACAAAGTCGACTGGACTTTTATTGCTTGTCAAACGTAGTATGACAGAGTGTTACTTGTCAAACGAGCGGATATCACAAGTCAAGCTTGATCCAATATTGAAAGGTCAAATTACGTTGCCTAATATTAAGAAATATCGTTAAATATATTTTTTATTATTAACGTGCAATTATAAAATACAATATATTTGCTTTCTCTTATATTGTATAACGATATCGATTTAATAATAATAATATCGCAAATTAGAAATTAATTTGCTTTTACTCTTTTATATTTCCAATTTTCTCTAACAAGTAACTAAAAAGTATCTACGTTTAAAGTTGAACATATATCTGTATCTGTGAAGCGCTAAAAAAACAAAGCAAAGTAAGAGAAACATTTTTGCAAAGGATTTCTCTCGAAAGGGCTCATTTTTTTTCTGCCGCAATATTTAATTAAAATTTTATCAAAATATCGCGTATCTGGTTTTCGTTCTCAGCACCTCATATATATTTCCCATTTTAATTTAAAATAATCTGTGTTTCGTGACGCGTGTACTCGGGTTAGAACCGATAATTCCTATCTGAGTAGGTCTTAAAAGTAGAGCACACTTTTAAAATGTGACAAGTATGCTGTTCTAAGAGACCGTTATAAGTAAAGAAAATGTGGTTCAATCGGTTTCTTATTTAATAGCTTATGTAACGTCTGAAATTTTTATTTTTCAAAAATCACAGATAAAATCGTCCTAAAACAATAACTTCTCCGCTGTCTCACAATCTGTTAGACAGCGAATATACGATTAATAATGAAAGATTAGTGAATAACACGGAATATATGAAACGCGACGTTGAAATACCGACATCAAAAGAGCGTTTGATAAGGAGGATCAAGAAGAGAGAGAAAAAGATGGAAAACGACAGAGTGGAGAGAGCGGGCAAGGCCATCGATACACGGGCGTGTTAGATGGGAAAGGCATACCATAAAGAAGTTTACACCGTCGTGATTCACTTTAAAGAGGCCGTGTTGCTCTCGATACATATACGTCGCGACGTATCAGCTACCATTGGTCGCGTCGTAGTAAAGATCGCCGTTGGATCTCAAAGCGCGAGCGGCGGCACATACCATACAAATAAAACAGGATCTGTCTGTTTGATCGGTGCAATCGATATCCTGTTTGCCTCCAGAATTTACCGGCGAGCAACACAAATTCGGAGGAACTCTATCGCGAAGAAATACGATCACGGCATATCGACGACGCACGCTATGTATTACAAGACGGAAAAGCCCGAGTATTTCGTACATGCGAGATAGGAAGGATATTTTACAGGCACAGGCACGCTATTTATGGAACGATAAATAACGTTTCCCTCGAATATTTTTTCATTGTATTGTACATACGCGCAAAATTCCGTTCGTTCGGTATATAAGAACGAAATACAATCGCGTCGCGCGATGAATATTATTGCGAAAGGACCAAGTTGCGATAGTTGAAGCAACCCAAAAACACATTCCAAGCATATATATTGAAGATTCAACTTTCGAGGATTCGAGCAGGTAAAGGGAATAGAAATGAACCCACTTACACGAAGAAAAATATTATTTCTGTCCTTCGATAAAATTTTTTCCCTTCTTCTATACGCGAGATTGTTGGCAAATATAACGACGCAAAGTATTCGCCACGAAGCCGATTATTTACAGACAATTATAGCACAAATTTTAATTGAGGAAATGAATAAATTTTTCGAATACTAAATTAATTTCTTTTAATTTTTTGCCGTCAAGATAAATTTAATATGCACACAAATACTATTCTGCAAAAAAATGCTGCGAAACTGTAATGGGATGCGATCGTCGTCGTCGTCATGAGTTTCAAGATAAAAGTACAATATTAAACTAAGAGTGAGAGAAAATGTGTCGCGCGCGCGCGAATGAAGGATAATGTCATTTCAATGCTAGAGACATGACGGTATTTTGAATAAGATTAAGAAGCTGTCAAATCGGTCATCGGTAAAAATGTTGCGCTCGTGAAAGAAAGAGAGAGGCAGAGAGAAAAAACATTGCACGTAACACAAGCCTATATAGCCAAGGACCGGCACTTCACTTGACTACAGGCAGAGGTAGGTGCAGAGCGAGGAGAGTATCCCTTACGAAAGGGATGTAGCCTATTTTCGTGTCATGACGTTTCTCGACAGTTCTTAAGAGTTATTCTTGAACCGGCGTCCGCGTGCGCACGCGCGAGTTTATAATAATTAAGACCCGGAATACACGAGAAAGCGACGAACGAGGGCACAGAATACAATATCCGTCACTCGCTCTATTCCTAGCTTTAGCTTTAAATTTTGGAAATTTCAATAAAAACACCATAGTTCTTCATCATCGTGACACGATTCGTCGAGGATTACGCCATTCATTCTATTAAAAACAGTCGGCTATATAAAATAAAATGACATCTTTTTTGACAATTCAAAAATTTTCCAACTGTTCAGCAACCGCATTCAACGAAACTGACAGCTAAGATTTAGCAAAAGTTATATTTGATATATTAGATATTAAAGGATTTCAGCGAATTAATGTTAAGATTTAGATAAATAAACGCGAAAAGGCAACTCATTTTTCCATTAATTTCTATAGGCAATCCATCATACAGTTTCATGTTAATAAAATTTTAACACAAAATCCTTACATAAAAGTTCAATAAATAAGCTTCGCTTTAGTCGCGACTAGCTATATTTCAGGACGCCCGGTGGATAATTATTTTCAAGGGAAGCCCGTAATTGTTCGGTAAACTAATCTAAGTCCGATATATCGCGAGAATTTTTACGCGCGTGCAACTGGAATAGGTGAATGAAGTTTCGAAGCGTGAGCTTCGTCTGTTTACACGTGACTCACGTAAATCGGATAGTGCCGCGCCAAGTCTCGGGCAAGTTTTCGCGAATGGGGGGCGGAGGACTAGTTGAAGTTTGTAAAACTATCACACTCTCATCGACCCGCGTACGTGTTGCGTTCTACGTGCGCGCGATGTAGAGAGCCGGGTCGCGTATACTTCTCGCTTGTGTGTATGTGTGTGTGTCTCGCGCGCGCGCTACATTTATGCAAATAGACTATTATATACTATTCACGTAAATATGTATTTACGCATATACACGTGTACGTCGTGTCTCTGGCGATTCACACGGGCATGTGAGTACCTACTTGTTAAGCGTACGTACGCTAGCGCGAAGCTCCTATGTATGCTCCGAATACGCATTTGACTACTTCGTGTTTGTCAATATCGCCACCATATATATCTTGGTGCACGTATATACGTTTCGATATATGCACGTCGCGCATGAGAAAGCATCCTTTTACTGTATTCAAGTTCTACCATCCAACTCGTGATCTTTTCGCAAATGTTGTTATATAATACTGTAACTTTGTACAAAATATCATTTCCGCCAAACATGTATGAGTATCGACATCCTCCGTCGCGTATTAAAAATAAAAGAGATACGTATACACGTCGAGAAGAACTTGTATTTTACGAATTGTATTGTGAGAATAATTTTTTTAAAGAATAATCATGCTATTCGTAAATCATAGATGCGATACCGTTTGAGTGACATATGGCGATAATCATTTATGAAAATATGTAACTTTTACAGCTATGCTAATTGTTTACGGCAACTAATCATTTAATATTTTAGGCTTAAGCCATGCGTTCTGTTCAAATCTCTGCTATTAATACTTGACAAGTTAGACTACTGGACTTCCTTTATGCCCGGGATATACATAGAAACGCGTTCCCTTATCTATGTTCATGGAAGCCCTTCGGCTTGGCCTACGTCTGTACGTATCTATGTATCTGCGTACGCGTATGTGTAACACGCAACGTGTACGGGAAGGCAAAGTTCCGTCAGGGATAATATCGGGGCCCGATAAAGGGAGCATCCGCGTGTTCTCCCGAGGGACATTGCAGAGAAAACGCCTCCGGAATACAGAATACGGCCGTGAACACGGCCGTGATGTCGCGGAATCCGTATAGATCGTCAATAAATTCCTAAACGAGCCTCGTCGATTCGCGTGAGCGAGAGAGCGAAAAATCGCGGAAACGTTTCGTGCCCGACAAACATTGAATCGTCCATGGGAATAATCTTGTCTTACGTCGATCGTGTTCACAAAATGCCTTTGTTTCAAAAATCATTAAAATTTTGTGTATCTCAACTCTTTTTAAATGTCGCTACATTTTTTCTATCGCGTTCATCAAAAGATACATTATTAAATATCATATTCAGATATATATGTAGATGAGAATATTAATCTTTAAAAAATTATTTATATAAAAAGCATCAAAATATAGCGATTACAGAGCCGTTGCTTCAATTCACAGAAATAATAAATCGAACAATCTTATTTATCTTCTTGCATGAAAGAGACGGTTGAAAATTATTATTTCTACAATGAGTGATCTCAGTCATACGTATAATATCCCCGGAGAAACGAATGGCTGACAATAAAAATCGTCGAGTTTTTAGAGAAATGCGGTATAAAGAGAGATAGGGAGAAAATGAAAGTAAGATAATGAAATGAATGAAAAATGCAAAAATGCTACATTACGGAGAAAGATAGAGATACGAAATTTTTTAATAAAATGTCCAGAGAGTGAAATATGTGGAAAATAGTGTTTTAATAAAAAAAATAAACTTTTTTTTTTTTAATTGCAGATCGAAACATGTATTTTATTATATTTGTTCTGTGAATTCTAAATTTTGTTGATCAACAGATTTACGGATAAAATTTACCCGAAATATTTGCCAACATCACTTAACTTTACGCGACTGTAATTTGCTACTATTTAATAACTTTCAACCGAAACGCAATCAGTTGGGTATATTTAGTTTATGTTGAAATTTATGACAATTTTATCTCTCATATATCTGTTATGTTTTCATTTTATGTTACGATAATATTGGAATCAATGTAATTAAAGCAGAGTAATTAGAAAATTGCACAAATTTATAAGACATTATTAAAAATACGTATTTATTTAAACGATAAAAGCGTTATATTAGCGTTAATCATGAAAACGTAGTTCACCGCAAATGCTATTTTCTTTACCTTTTATGCCGCCATAGTTTTGCGTTTCTCTCTGTTTACTCTATTTTAAATCACTTTATACAATATATATAAATGGTTTCACAATGCCGGCAAATTTCCCAACAACAGAAGGAGATAGTGTAATAATTGTCGCGAATGCCGACAAAAGGCGAGCTGCATATAAACGCAAATACAACATCGTGAAATCTATCCAGCTTTGTTAAGCTCGTTTACACGCGTGCAAGCATTCGGAAAGAGGAGACGCGTTCACTTACGCACAACAACTCAATTAGAAATATTTAATGGGTGCACATGTGAAAATTTACCTCGCCAGTCATCATCATCAAGCGAGACCGTTGATTATCGATCTCGCATCGGGAGAGATCGCTCCGCGAATCAACGGATAATAAACTCCGACGGGGGTTGAAGATAGCAAAATTTAATTCCAACGCTTCGTTCCTGTACTCTACTAATGCACAACTGTGTAAATAACTTATGTTCGCAACGCTATCGCGCGCATTATTCACGATATTACAATTAATTACGATTTTGTGCCGGTCGTAGTCGGTAATATCATTTTGCAATTTAGCCGTTATTAATTATAACTTCATTAATGCCATATCGCACACGCGCGCAGAGAGGTGATTGATACAATTATAATCGTCCAATTAGTCGGTGCGCGTACACATCGCGAGAATCTCCTCTCTTCTCTTATCATCTGCGATATCGTACTTAACGAGGTGGATACCACGTTTGGTTTCGCGCGGCGCGATAACGGAGTTTTACTCATTCCGACTTCTAATGAGAATGTAACATCGCAATTAAAACTTTTTACGTTCTTACGAGGTAAGGCATGGCTGGGGCGAGCTAGCTGCGCTCTTCGTTTTTGACTTTGCGGCGCCGCCGCGATTTTCGAGCTTTTATCCGTATTGCTTTATTTTTTTTTTCTTTCTTTCCCTCACCCCCGACAATTCCTCGTAGATATATTAACCGCCAGTGTTCTTCCCGTTGTATTACGCAAAGTGGAATTACTCAAGTTCCGTAACTCTTCAAGATATAAATAACCACATCTGAAAATTCAATCTTCAACCGAGCTCACGTTTTGCGGAGGGACTTCGTTCCCGCAGTGCGAAACGCGCTCGCCTCCACCGAGACACAAACTGGCAGAAATTAGAAAACGTTTAACCCGTTAGATGAGAGGCGAGACGAGGCGAGCTGAGTCAGCGAATCGGGGCTGTTTTATACACGTTACAGCTTTTCGAGATATAATACACGAGCACACAGCAGTTTTCCTTCATTTTTATGCAAGATCCGCTTCTCGCACAATTCAAACGAGTTCATGAAAAATTACCGAGCTGGCTACCGATTCGATTTCTGCAATTGTCATGTCCGGTGCCGCAAGCCGTCGTAACAATATTGGGATACAATAAGCTGTCCGTAACATCGTTATAAGAATCCGAAGCTAGGTATATCGTGAGCTTTTCTTATAGCACGACCAGTCGGTCGGTCATGCGATAATTTGACGCGGACATGCAAGCCCATCTCGGCTTCGTACCGGCGGCTTGGCGGTTGTTTACGTGACGGCAATGAACTGCGATTGTCAAGAAGATACGATCATTCTTATCTCCCGCCCACTCTCTTCCGTACCTGAATGAGGCCTACTTCATTTCGAGTGCCAGACGTTTCCTCATTTATGTTAAACGGGTCTGTCTAGTAATTTTTCGAAAATTCCACGCGAGATTAGATATTCATATAATATCCGATCGATATTCAATACGCAATATTGATGATATTTTTGCAAAGGTTTTATCATACTATTTAATATTCTGTTTAAATAATTACTCTCGATATCGCGAAAATATGAGATAAAAATTTACAGGATTTAAACATGTAAAAAACAATGAAATTTAATTTCAATAATAAAACATGGAAAATACACATTGAAGATGTTACGGTATCTCTTCGTCATTAAACTTTATAGTATGCTAACTTTGCATACCTTATAGAATAATTATCGTGTGTCATAATCTTAAATCAAAATAGCTAAAGTTTAAAGCGGAAAGTTTAATAAAATTAAGACAATTCTCACGAGGCTTAATTTTCATTTCTTTCGTTTTATCTCGAGGTTTTATATTATTATTATTAAAAAAAAAAAAAAAAATTTAAGTAGAAAATATAAACTTGCAGCGATCAATTTTCGTTCATCTGAACATTTGGACACGAACGTGAAATATCGAACGCGTACTACCGCAATGCCGATACACACGCATACAATGCACGTTGGAAATTTCGGTTGCCTCGTCGATTACAAATAATCAATAATGGACATTTCATAAACCGTTCCACTTCGCGTAGAGGGATTGGCGCGCAGAAGAGAAAGAGAGAAAAAAGCGCGATTCATCGATACAAACGATGATTTTTTTACACGGCGTGAAGTCATGGGACCGGTACAACGAAGATGAAAAGGAGAAGAGATGAGAGGGGAAGCTCATCGAATTGTTTCTCGTTTCATTGCCTCAGTGGCATGGAACAACGGGTCAACAGAAATGTTCGACCTGCCGGCTTTGAGCGTCCATGATGGGCGCGCGGAGAGAGACGGTTGCGATGAACGCGAGCAGGATACGGCGATACCGAACGAGGCGGTGGTACTTTAACCCTTTAACTCTGCGCAATTTTTCGCCACCGTGTGTATCTTCCTGTGGCCTGTATTTTTATCGCGATCTCGAAAATAAATTCCGTGGGTGCATGGACCTTTGATATCAGATGCAAATGAAAGCCGCGGGAGAACCGAACGGCGACCCAATTTGCCGGATATTGCGGCGGAAACGGTGGATTAGTAATCGACGAAAAGATGAAGATTGATGGTCGCGATTTTTGCGAAAAGTCATGGAGAAAGGATAGGCGTACCTTGAATACGCTCTTTACAGACAGAGATTAACAATTCCCGATTGAAAAATATTTCCACGTCGTTAATTAATCAAAAGACGAATAAAGAAGATAGATTAAGCCTTCTCGCAAATTTACGTCGAGGAAGAATCGATCCTGGATTTTTCTGCCAAATTAAAATAGCGCTTATGCGATATCTTTTAATCCGAGTCAGGTGCCGCATCGGGCATTCATGCCGAAAGAAATCGCAACAACGTTCCGCTACTTATTGTTAGACAATTGCTTCGACCCACTTTATTTCTTCACGAAATGATGCGATTAGATTAATAGCGCAGATATATGAACAGGATATTGCGAGATTAGGATCGGAATTAGGAATTTTCGCGGAACCGCGTGCAAGATAATCGTCTACGAGTGAACAGCGCGATAAGCGCTTATATACGTGCATTTAAAGATGATTACTTATATTACTTCGCTCTATTATTACTTTCCAAGTAAATGCACTCCTATCATGCTCCGAAAAGACATTCTTGAAATACATAATTGTCGAATAAATTGTTCTTAATGGCTTCCGCCATTTTCACTCGCGCATTCAAATCCGTCCTCAAATCAACTAACTTCCGGCTCAACGATCGCATTAGTAACGGCTGTATACGGCAATTTCGACGAATCACAGTGCGCTGATAATGAGAAACTAACGATCGCGTTGGACACATCCCAACATATTGATCGTTCGATAAAGATCTAATAAATATCTCATGTCTGATAAACGAGGCGATGCAGCTCCCAACGCGCTTCACCGTGCATTTATCAGCCCGTTGGCTAATGTATCTTCGAAAGCGCGTAATGCGCAGAGCATGCGATCGTAATTGAGATCCTAGGGAAAATCTCTCCGACCTATTTACGGGTGCGCGCGCGCGCGCGCGCGAGATCGGCCAAGTTTGTAATCGAGTTCGCGAACAGTCGGATTAACAACCCGGCGAATGTCGCGCGCGCGCCAAGAATCGGGTCGTCGCGCGTGGCCGAAAATTGACAATGAAAACTTTGGCGAGCCGCTAAAAGCGCGCCTCGCGCCGCCCCGTACCGTCTCCGTCGCGATAATAGCCTGGCTAATAGTCCGATAAATATGGTAATTTCAGGGAGCAATTTTTCCGCCTGGGCTTTTATACCGCCTCGTGAAAACAAATTCCTGGGCGCGCGCGTGACTAGGGCGCGGCGACCGATTGTTTTCGCGGAAAATTATTTCGCCAGATCGTGCACGAATACGTGTATTTCCCGCTTTTACAGTCGATTTAAAATCGCAATTACGCGAGGATCCGGACGAGTAGATTGAAAAGTACGAGCAAATTGATAATGAAAACTTCCACGACGTTGTCGAATATTTCCAAAGACGCGCAGCATATTGTCGCCTGCGAAACGGAGAACGTCCTGATTTCGATGGCGATTATGACACGAAACTATTTGCCGGCGTATAATTACCGTCGTATTGTATCGGGGCGAGGGAGGACCATTGAGGAGCGCTCGATGCTATTCACCTCGCTTCCTCCGCAATGTCGAGAGAAGCGTGCCTCGATTTCAATTTCACGCAGATTGCATACCAATTCAAATTTGCATCACACTACTTTCGCTCCGTTTAATTATATAGAAATCCAATACAGAATGTATTTTTTCTATAATATACTAGATCCATATTGTTATTTAATCAATTTCCATTTCTACACAGAGTTATATTATTATTTAATCGAACCTCTCTCTTTTATTCAAATATATCGCTACATTTTTCATTTATTTCTCGATTAATCACTTTTTAATCGACTTTTTAACCTTTGATATTAAATGTTTCTGTATTCAATTAAATGAGATTATAAAAATCTTTTCAAAAATAATAAAAATTCTTAGTCTGTCATCTCTGATATCGACCTATAGCTGGGGGGGCAAAAAAAAAATGGCGGGAATGTTCGAACGATATATTTTAATCTTTTTCAGTGCGAATATTTGACTCACAAAAACATCAAGACAAAACATCATTGAAAGAAAATTTAGAATTTAGAATTCAAAATATTAAAATATGCATTTGAAATGAGAGCATGATAATGTATCAAAATAATTCTTCTTCGTGTATCCTATCGTCTACATGTCGCGTCAAAAACCACGAGAAATATTTCATTTTTTTAAATTTCGATAAAAATACTCTTTTTACTCGTCACTTTTCCATATGGAAATTAAAGTTTCGCTCTTATTTCAAGCGATAATTCGCTTTTAATGAATTGAAACAAATAAATATAGCTCTGACTAGCAAATATTTAAAATTCAATTTCTGTCCAATTTCATTTCTCACTCGATATCACTGAAATGTTTCATCTTGAGCTATTCAGACTAGATATATTCAAAATATCATATTTAAATGCGTGTCTTCTGCATCTACATAATCTTAGCCGTTGAACGTGTCAAGAAAATATGTAGCGACATATGTGAAGTATGTTACTACTAGCGTGATAAACGTTATACATATCGATCGCTCTTATCCTTTGCGCTAATATATAATAATATTTGTTATCGCGACTACGGTTGCGGCAACGGCGCTATCGTGTTTCGGTGAAGTACTTGGCGATTATCAGGTACTATGTGCACAGCATAAAGGCCCGAGAATATCGCACTGCTTTGAAATGTACTTTTTTTTCCACGTGTTATCTCGTCTGCGGAGATCAGCTGTTAAAGGGGGCACTCACCGGCGATGCCTTCCGCTCTATGCTCCTTCGGTAAGCGCAATTGAACGCAGCGGCAGAGAAATTCTTAAACCTTTGCGAAAATTCTTAAGTTTCCACATAAAGAGACTTGTATATTCAAGTCCGTGCATTTTTTTTTTAAATATTAAAAGAAAACAAATTCCTTTAAAGCGACCCAAGAATAGAATAGAAAGAATGTATTTCATGTTCTAATAGATTGAAATCTCTTCATAACAATAACATAAGTACGGTAATATTAAATACAGTAATAGTAGAGAGAAAGAGAAAAAGGGAAAGAACCAGAAATAACAACAGTGCAAATAAATTCTGATTAAAATCAAGATTACAGGATTAGAGACAACTAACATAGTTGAAAATAAAATCATGATATATAATAAGTATGCAATATAGTAAATTAATGGATTAATGAGCAGATTTTTGTAGTAATTTAAAAATCGGCAAAAGAAGCACTATGCGCACAATTGAATCTGCTTAAATATGCTCTGTAATTAGTAAAAAAACTCGATTTAACCACACCAAATGTTTACGATGTAAGCTACAGAAAATAAATATTTGAATACCGAGTTCTTAATAACGAGAGAAACGAAAACGTGCTGAGAAAACGCATATAACGAACACGCTTGAGAAAATTTCGTCGAATAAGACAACCGATAAGAACAAAGAAGAGAATTACAAGATGACCAAAAAAAGATAAAAAAAGGTTCGATTTGCATGGCAGGCAAAATTACGATAGAGATTCGCGTCGATATAAATACATATACACGCACGGGCACCGTGCTCCATCATCGCGCATCTCGTTTCCGCGATAATGTTATTAAGGCTCAAGCAAATTAGCCCTTTGTAGCGGTTTCCGTGATCGCCCTCTGTCTCTGAGAAGAGAAGTGTGCGAGGGTGCGCGCGAAAAGGAGGATGGTTGAAATCGGGGGAGATCGGTGTAAGAGTCTCGAGAGGCCGATTTCCCGCGAATTGTCATTAAGTTTGCTCTAAACGAGAAAATAAAGCCGAGATAAAAAAAAAGTCGGCGGATTAACGATGCAGACACACATGCAGCCGTGGAATTTATACTTGTGAATAACTTGCGAACTGCCGTTTAACATGGTCGAACCTTTACATATAATCCGCGTGCGAGTTAATTAATCCGGGTCTTAAACAACGACTGACATTGCAGAGAGATGATTGTGATTTATCGCGCAGCATCTGTTACGCGGTAGTTATCCTTAAAAAGCCTCGCCAGAGAGGTAACAACCACGTGCGCGCGCGCGTACGCGTCAGCTGTGTTCAGAAAATATTTATTCTATAGACAGTATAATAAATACTATCAAACTCTCTCTCTCTCTCTCTCTCTCTTTCTGATTCATTGCTAATAATTGGTTGGCATAATTAAAGCTTGTTATCGAACGATCAATAATCATCGACTACTATAATATACGCACACTTATAGGATAAAACGAAGGTATCACGGATCGATAAACGCCACTTGCGCAACAAGGAAAACGGTGAATAATCGCGATTATAAGCGCCGGCAGTCAACTATTTACAACAAGCTCGCGATTAACCCCTTAGCTAGCTAGTTTAAGCTAGCGGGAGGGTGCTGTCCCTTCTTAATTAACTGCTATTAATTGTTCAGATCGCGCTGTACGCGCCAACGCAATTGGGTTAAGTGTCACGATTGTCTTACGCGATGCGGTTTAATAACAATGCTTAATTCGCATACTCCATTTAGCTTCCCACTAAATCGGCCGCTCACATATCCGCGCACCTTTTTACATCTGCACGATAAATTATTATTTCGGAAAGTTGCGCGAGTCGTTTTTCATTTATATAGATATTTTCGTTTCAAAATATGCGATAATAAATTTTACCGAGTGCTCTATATTTATTCTATCTTCCATATTAAAACAGAATATCAAAGATATATTTATTAATTTAAAAAAAAAAAAAAAAAAAAAAAAAAATGATAATTTCTCGCAAATCCTATTTATGGATAAAGTTATACATTTAAGCATGCCCAGATTTTAGACCTTTGAATTATTGACAGGATTATAATTTCCATTTATTAGAGATATCAGAGATTATCAGAGATATTAATATTAGAAATTGAAGAATTGCAAAGAGAAGCAACATGTTATTAAATATTTGCGAAGAGAAAGTATAATTTTGAATTTGACCTGGAATATATACGAGTAAATGAAAAAAAGATAAAATTGAAAGGGCCTTCGGACAACCGCATTGCTGATAATCATGGTATATAATAAATTACTTAAGAATTTACGGCAATATTGTAGATATTACATAACTTTATAATTGCGCGAAAAGTATGGCGCGGAAACGACCAACACTGGCAAACAACGAGGCATTCCTCGCCGTCGCAATAGAAAGCTTATCGACATTTACAGCACACTTTAAGTCGCTCGTAAATCTCCTTTATACGGGAAAAATTATTAGCCACGCAGCGACGTTATTATCGGCGACGACGTTTCGTTTTCACGTGCAAAAAACATAGTAAGTACCCGTTTCTTATTTCATCTTCGTCGCTTAATATCGTTCATTAATCGATTCGAGTCGAGCTTCCAAATATAGTTTTATCGATAACCTAACCAATACACTGCCAATTTATACGCGTGATAAAAAAAAAGTATTATTTTCTTTCTATCCTAGCTAGTATAACAAATTTGAATAATCTTCGACAGAATTTTTAGTCGTATACAATGTATTTGCCAACGTCTTCCATCGCTCACATAACTTTTGCATAATAATATCGCTCTTAAAAATTGAAATTTTCAATGCGCAATATCTTGCAAATCCTTCTCCATCTCTCTCCGCTTGTATACGATGCATTTTCTCACAAGCATTTGGGAAAATTAAATAGAGATATCGCCAAACAAACGGACAGTGAACGTAGAGAGAACGAAAGCACTCGGGAGAAGGAAAAGAACGAAGAGATGGGAGGGAGAACGAGATAAAGAGCCAAATCCTTTCAGCCCGTCTAAAGGAAAATTAATAATCGAGTCGAGCGGACCAAGTCCGAGCTGAATCTGGGCCAACTATTTCCGCGGTAGCGTCGCAGCGAGACTCATCAGTTAGAATGCATGGATGGCAAAGGCGTCTCCCCGTGGATTTGCAGAAAAAACCATTTCAATTATCAGTCTGTGATCAAAAAGGTAGGGAAAGCCGGGAAGGAAGGCATATTTGCCCCCATAAATTCGCTTTTAGACGGAAACGAAGCTCGAAAGCGAAAATGATGTCAAAGGGCAACGCAATTAGCGGCGCTGCACTTTGATTACATGAATATTAATTTCGCGAGCGCGCGTATCGACTTTGTGCGTGTTTTTTTTTTTTCCTCATCCCGAAGCGCGAGTAAATATATTTTTTGCGCGGCGCACGGCGGTATATCGATGACAATATATGTGAAAGATACCCGTGCACATCGAGATGCGACCACTCTTGTGCGTTTATCAGAAAGCACGGCTCGCGTGTTTTTATTAAAAATTATCGACAGCGTAAATTAATTTTTACACCGTAAATAGATTAAATCCTCTAACTGCTAGAATATATGTATATATCTGATCTCTTCGTGTATCGAGCAATCTGACAATCTTACCGTAAACGACATAATGTATTGGCCAACGTCTTTTGATATTTATTTAAAACAACTAAATAAAAAAAATATCTATACACATATATAAACTCTGAGATGTTTTTTCAGTGGAATTTTTGCATAGAGACGCGTATCGTGTTTGTTGCATTTATTTGCAAAATAAAAACAGATGTACAATAAAATAAAATAAAAAAACCAAAAAAAGAAACGCGCGTACCTTGCGTATAATAATCGAAAATTGAATTCGTTCTTTTTTTTTTCCCAAGTTCGATGCGACATGACCGTTGCGTTTTCGCGCCCGCCGCTCGTACAATAAAAATAACTCGAGCGCCCGATGATGTATCCGTCGCGATTGATCTCGGTCACGAGATTAGCGTCGGAGCGCGGTATTCGGCCAACATTGCGCGCGTCGATAACGATCGCCGGTATAAACCAACGAAATGCGCAGCGTCAACTGGTACAGTTAATGCAACCGAAATGCAAAGGGCATTCTACCGAAAGTGCAGAGGGTGTCGCGCGAAAAGTACTCCTACAACTCTTTATTTACCACATGTAAAAAAAAAAAATTAGCTTTAAACGTGCAGTTGCTTTATACGGTTAATGAACAAACTTCGATAGTGCGTACAGAGACGCTCTTAAATAAATAAGTAAATTAAAAAAAATCAATATAAAGTATATAATATAAATTTATATAAAAATACATATGTTTTATTCGCGTGATTATTAAAATAATGAAGATTGTAACGCAAGAAAGAGAATATTAACCTTTAAAGATCATTTTAGCCCTATCAATATTTTAATAATAAAATATCCCGAAAGCCTCAATCAATAAATAAAATATTTTTAAAATTTTATTTTTCACTTTCATTGCACACGATCATTTTCTTTAGACGTCAAGAAATATAATTGTAATAAATATGAATATAATATGTATAAATGTTTAGAATTTTTAGACTTTTTCAAGCTCTTTGAGACAGCTAAAACTGCGACGAGATATAGCGATCGGAAACAGGAAAAAAAAAAAAAAAAAAAAGTGACCCACAAAAGTTGATAACTGTGATAAATACGAGGAAACGCACGAGACAAAAACATGTTAATCCGCCGGCGCCATATCGCGCGGATAAAAGTCGTCGACACTCTTTAGAGTGAAATACACTCCGGTGCGGTGGTTGGTGTGCTAACGAATATATGGCTCGCGTCATCGCGAATGAATTACTATGAATTGTTATCGTTATGCGCGAGAGCGGCGCGAGGATAAATCGTTAATAATCGTTAATACGTCGGATACGTGGTTGGCGTCGGAAAGTGGAGCGTGGAACGCGAATCATCGGCCTAGATACGCTTGTTTTCGCGGGGGTGGACGAGGAGGATGTAGGGGCTCGATCGGAGATCGAAGCCAGCAGCAGCAGCAGCATCCGTTATCGAGTTTCGGTCGCGCCAACCGAGAGAGTTCTCCCGTAAAATCATTTTTTTTTTCGCTCTTGTTTCTCGCACCCTCTCTCCCTTTCCGTCCACCTAGGTTCTTTTTTCGACCGTCGCGGGACGCGCGAGCACCATAAATTTCCTTGCGTTCCGGCACGGGCCGAGAAATCTACTCGATTAAACGTGAAAAATAAACAAGCCAGAAAAGCGTGAGCGTAACTTCGGAGCGGAGAGCTTTCTGTACGCGCGATCGGCATCGGATACCGATATCTTTGCGTTTTGCCAAACTCTTTTTTAGTTTAATATATCAGCGACTCGTGTCCAGGTTGCACATTGCGAAATGTTTTCCGTAAATTTAAATATGGAAAAAATATGTATGGAAAATTATACGATAAGAATTATACGCAACAGGGGTAACGTCCGTACGTATATATTATGCATGAGTTATCGCAGTCTCGGATATCCTCGAGATAACAATCGACAAGATAGAGTAAGAATTCGTAAATCGAAACGTTAATTTAAAAATAATTAATATGTCGTTCAAATTCGCGTCGTATAATTATTTTTAACAAGAAGCGTTAAATATTATTATCTGTCATTCTCTGCTTTTTCGATTTTACCGCTTCCTTCCGTTCTACGATAACAGATTCCTATACAATTGAAAATTACGGCAGGTATAAGGGGAAAAAAAATTTGCGTAATTTCAGAGGCCAGCTCCTACGTATATGACGCGAACATACCCTCGCGCTCTTAACGCGAGTTAAGGGAACGAACGGTGTCAATTGCGGTCTAGCACGAACATATATATCGCGTATACGTGCGACGAAACCCCCGTCGAGCCGACGACGGTGCATTCTTAAATTACACGACGTAACAGACCCGGTATACGAGAGACGCCCCCGCGAGAAACTTGCCGTGTGCGCCCGGTAATTTCATCGGGCGGCTTAAAAGTTTTACGACCCACCCCCTCTGTCCAACGTATTTAAAACGTCACGGGGAAGAAAGCACCGAGGTCGAACTTGAAATTTCGACCCCGTTGCTGCGGTGACATTTTCTTATCGGGTAATTCGGTCGCTCTCAGACACACGAAACGCGCGTACGTACAGGAGAATATGTAAAGGGGGCGCAATTTTATCCGAATGGTAAAACGTATTTCTTATTTCGCTCCGCGTACATCCGGTGACTCGAAAGAGGAAACGCTGAAAGGACCGGCACGTAGGATGCGCTTTTGCAATTCGATCGCGCGTGTGTTTCATCGCGACCGCCGCCGCCGCCGTCGTTTCTCATTCACGGACCGATCGACGAAAGGATCGTCTTCCGCGCCGCGAAGCGGAAACTGAAACGCGCCGCCGCGCCGGAGGCGGAGGAAAGACGGTGGACGTGGAGGAACAGCCACGTTAGAGAGAGAGAGAGAGAGAGAGAGAGAGAGAGAGAGAGAGTCGACGGGCCTCTAGCTTCTGTCGTCTGTAAACCATACGTAAGACGGACAAGTCCGGTGCGGTGTAATTGTATCGATCCACGACGGACATCCATCCGCGCGACATCCGTGCTTGCGAACACGCGTTTACAGGACATATAACAGATGTAGGATGTAACCTGATCTGTGAAATGTTCACGGTCGATATAATCTTCTCGTTTCTACCGCTTTGATTTCGCCGCACAAACGATTAATTTTTGATAACCGGTTATTAAGTTAGACGCCAAATATATATGTATAAATTTATGCGTGTTAACGCTGTACCGGCCCATAGAGCCGGGTCATAAACGTCGACAACGCCTGCATTTTCGGTCGGCAGGGGTGATTCGGCTGAACGTCATTGGTGCGTTTATCCGCGCCGCGAACGAACATTGTGAAGCCGCGACGATGTTGAACGCGACGGATTCAGGGGGATGGATAGCTCGGTCGGTCGTTAACGATGGTGGCCGGATATTGAGCGCGGCACTTGAGGCCGAACTCACCGACCGGCAAACATCGGGCCTTGAATTGTGCGCTGCTTTTCGACGGATTGGACTCCCCTCGACATTCAATCCCAACGAGAGTCGCGGACGATAAGCGAAGATACGTTCAAAAAGTTTGCGATATAAAATCGCGTAAAATAAAATGTGTATAAGTATTCTTTCGTAAAATTATTCTAGAATTGAAGGCGATAGACGACTAGAAAAATCAAAAGCTTCGTTTAGATTTAATTTATAGCAATTTACGGTTCTGAGCTACTATAATAAAATTGAATCATATTAAAATAATATATTATATATATATATACATATAAAATAATATATATTATTTAAAAAATAATATATATATTTAAAAGAATTGTGTTACATGTAACACGTGTTTCTAAGAATCTTAAAAGTGCTCTCGCGAAAACGAACCATCCGATACTGTGAAAAATGTGAAAGGATCGACACGGCACGAATTCTGTTTCATTTCGCAGAATCCAATTTGCGAGACGTATTAGAGTCTCGCACGTTATTTCGCGCAACATCCCGTCGCGCCGCGGCGTTGTTGTTTCGCGGAGAGAGCACGGTACCGGCCTTGCCCGAAACGCCAGAGCGTGTTTCGCACGAAAATATGGGTGACATGTAGTACTTCCGTGCTCGAGCGTAATTTATTAAAGACCGACGAAAAAGAGGAGAAAAAAAAATATATATATATACAATATATATATATATATATATATATATATATATATATATGGCGAACCCCGCGCGACGCGCTGTCGGTTTCGTGCGGCGACGTGCTCTTCGGCGAGAATCCTGCGATAGCCGGGGGGAGGGGGGGGGGGACTTGCCTGCCTCCGTCATCCCCCGTCAAGCCCGAATGCGATTTACCGTTGATCCTCTTTAACGAGCTCCCGATAAACGAAGGAAATTCGCGTCAGCGATGAAAACGTTTCGTAATCCGGGATCTCCGCCCGTTTATCCCGTCGCTGCCTTCTCTCCTTTTTTTTTTTTTCTCGTTTGGTAGCCGCCACCAAACACGCCTGCTCTGATTTCGCCTCTCTCCACGATATTTCGCCAAATCATGATTTCCCATAAAATGAAACGATTATAGCGAGATAGACGAGATAGATTAAGAAGGATGTTTCTCTTTCTCTATCTACTATCTATTTATCTCTGTCTTAAACGCCCGACTCTGGCACTCGAGTCAGATCAAGATGCATTTTGAATGGCGATTACGAGATACTACTGCGAAATCCGCGGCTACTCTTGGGTTACAGTCGAAATGGATTAAACGTAAATATTAAGGCAGCTGAGCGGTACATAAAGTTCTAATTAAAAGCTCTCCCCGCTCTCGAAACATCGCGAAATACGTAAGGCAATTTTCATCGGGTTCGTTTATACGGCGGATTAATGCGAAATCGAGATTGGTGAAGTACGCGTCTCAAATTTCTTTTGCCATTAAAGCGAATTAGTTGAATCGTGAAAGAAAATTGAAGACTCCGACTCGCATTGAGCGAGTATTCAGCTGCGAGAACATACAAAGTCAATAGCGTGGAGAAATATGTACAATATCGTTAATAAAGTCGAAAATTAAATTATGCAACGAATTTATAAAAGCGCTATAAAAATAAAAATACAGCATATGCTACCGGCACACGCTAAAATTAAACGTCAGTAATATTCGACATCAAACAGCGAGAGAAATTATTAAACAGAATTTTAATGAAACATTAATTCAAGATAAACCACTGACCAATTTTATACCAATGTCTCGTAATTCCCAATTATTATATAATTCTCCCACTAACACAGAATTATTATTATATTTTATATAATACTCAAGAAAAATGGGAGAAAGAGAATCCTGCATTTTTCTATCTCGTATGGATTAGAGATATCACAACAACACGTTAACACGATATATTTTCTCGACATATCGGCAGGCAACTAATATTTATTATTAATTGACCACATTTGTTACATTTAATTATATAATAATAATTCTATTCTATCCTTTTTAATTTGCTTAATCTTAGAGAAATGTAAAAACATTGTATCATTTCTATTATATTTTTTACAATATAAAATTTCACGTCCGCATACGATAGTCATTTCTGTATTAATCGTTGTAACGTAAATAATGCAATGTAAAGATTGTGAAGAAATATATATGAAAAATACGTCTCACTTTTAATGCATATCTTTAAAATAATTTCTTTGTCATATTTCGTATATTCATACTTTATATTTGTTATTGAAGTATCCATAAAAGAACGCAGGATTTATATATTATTATGCAATTGTATCAATTCACCGTATATGGAATGTAAACGTGAAATTTAATTAATTATAAAATTATAGACTCACCAGTCGTTGTCACGCTGTTTCCTACTCGTCGTCCAACTTTTATTTTTCGATGCGAAGCTTTGATTAATGATGATCGACGATTCATGTTGATGCGAATATCATTTAGTCAAAGTAGTCGGAATAATAATAGTCGCAATATTTAAAATTTCAATGATGGGACATTTTTTTCGATACTCCCGATGCACATTTATTTACTCAGATAATGATCGCTGGGAAAAAAAATAAACACGCACACGTACAAACAAACTTGCCATATTGTCTGCAGATATTCACTTTATGTACGATAAGGTACTTTCAATCGATTATCGATTACCGATATTTTTCGCGACATCCGCACAATCACAATAATCGCCCGTTACTTTTGACACTCGCGACGTTTACGCGCGGCGATATTTTTTCTCGACACTCTCGAAATTCACGTATACACGACGCTGGACGAACACGCACGGTAAATTCATATTCGCCGTATTCGCGCGATTGCACGAGCGAAACGATCGCCATTCGACGACGACGCGAGGACGAGCGATTACTACGAGATTCACGCGCCTCTAATCATGGCGTCCATTACGGAATGTCGACCAAGCGGTCCGTCAACCGCGATTCCGATCACGCACCGACTAAATATCAATATCACTTATGTATCATTTGCGAGAGACTTAACCTCGATGTAATCACGGCGGTCGCTCGATACTTTGCTCGACGCTAGCCTCAAACACACGCAATCACAACGATCGTTTGATGCTCGGCTCGAAACTCAACTGCTCGCGACGATTGCCAAGAGACGATTAACACAGACGCAGGTTCAATCTCGACAAATTCAGGACGATACGACTTAAGCCGGGTGCACACACACTTTTACATAAACGCATAACCACAAGCATAAGAAAATTGATTGGTCCATTTTCTTACGCATAACGAAATCGACCAATCAATTTCCTTAATGCTTACGATTATTGCGCTTATGCAAAAGTGTGTGTTCCCCGCTTTACTCGCAGCTCGCCAACTTCTCGTTTCTACCATAGACCGTATAATATATAGACCGAGTGTTAAGGAGTGGGAATTGTCAAATATTAGACAGAGATAGCATGCTTTGGATCACCATTATATTATATCTTCATCTTTTCCATCCCTTCTATTTTTCTCTTTACTAGTTAGACAAAGACAGATCGCTGATCGTACAGCAGCCGTGACTTTCTATTTTTTGACGCGGATTCCGAATACGGGAGATGTAGAGCGCGCAAGTCTATGTATTATACGTCTATGGTTTCTACCAATATTTTTCGCGATACAATATGTTTAACGATCGCGATTCCAATATGAGAATCCTTTGTCGATGGAAAAGTAATTACTAGTTAATATCGCGAATGTTTGTTTAATCGTACGTATGCGAGATTATAGAGTTATAGACGAGCGAAATATTTCGAGATCGCGCACTAGACAGACTCGTCTCACGTAGCGAACGCGACTGTGTGTTTGTGTTTATATTGTACGGCTCGAGGCCTCGAGCCTCGAGGCTCGAGCTCTCGCGTTTCCCCCTCCCACCCTATCTATTCCAAGAATCGTCGTCCGGCGAATGCTCGTGTTTTCTTCCAGTAATACGCTTCGGTACACGTGTTCTTCGACTAATAACGTTTTCGAGTGAAGCAAATTTGATCACTTAAGATCGATTAATCAGAGCGAAGAATTTTGCGCTTTAAAACGAAAATAACGTCGATCAAAATATATTTTATATTATTTATATTATTAATGTGTTATTTATATTAATCAGATTCAAAACCTATTTACGGTCGAACATATATTCATGGCAAATTATATTTAATCGCTCTCAGAACAATCAAATCTGCTTCACTCTAAAACGTTATAAGGAAATCATAATAAATCATATATCCTTGCGCTAATTCCAAGAACGTATTCCTGTTTCTACATTATATTACATTTTCTTATATTATTATTATATTACGTATTCTTTCTTCGATCGCCAAAAGCGAATAAATGTATGAAATTGAATAAAATATATCGGGTATTTGTGTGACGTTTCTCTCCCCCCGCTAATATATACGACAGTAATTATTAATTACTCATCGATCAACAAAGCGTAATATGTCGTATTACAAATATATCAAAATATTAGCTTTCACCCGATGATTTGGAAATCACAATCGCATTTTCCGTATTCTGCGTCGAAAATGAATTCTATACGAATGTGTATATACAAAAATGAATACGCTTCGATAGTATAATATTAAATCGCATATCGTTTAAATTTTCGCGATTTTTTGATATAATTTCCTCAAAATAAGTTTTTTTTATACGTGTTTTCTCACATTTTTTCATTCATACAAAAAAAAAAAAAAAAAAAAAAATACAAAGCTACTAAAATTTTATAAGTGTTAGATTTACAAATATACTGAAAAAACTGATTAGTTTTTGTTAAGATAAAACTTTTCATTTTTTATTACTAAAAATTAATATGTACTGCATATTGAATATTTTATTAAGACTTTATTTGAGATTGAATATTTAAATAAAGAAATAGATATATATTTATAATATATTTTAAATACATAATTCCCTTTTTTGATTTATCGGCAAAATACAAATTGCTTACAGTATAAGAGCAAAATTATTAAAGGAAGATTTTTTTTTTTTTAAATTCCCTGAAACCCAATAAAATTAATTGAAAATTCCCTGATTTCTTCAGATACAAAAAAATTACTGAGAATTCTAGAGTTTTCTAGGGAGTAGATACCCTGTTTCTTTCATTACAAAAGCACAATAAATTATACTTCATAATTATAAATCGTGAAAATAACTATAAATCGTGAAATTTAAACAGAGCAAATCTTCGCGTTCGCGAATGAATCGTGTTTCGTACGCCAACAATCGTGAAGGAATGGGGAAAGAAAAAGAAAAAAAATGAGTCGACACTGTCACGCGAGTCGGAAAAGTAGCGGCGACGTCTACGATCCGCGAGCTTATTTCAATAATAATAACCCGCCGATCAATCGCCGAGAATATGTTAAATATGCGTATAGGCACGAGGGGAAAAGAACCCCCCCCCCACCCATTCTCACCCTTACCGGATTCTCTCACGGCGACGAAGACGTGCCAATCAATTAGCGATGCTGTTCGATAAGCACGTTCTCTCCGATTACCTCTTCCGATGGTTGCACACGAAGCACACGTCGTGTGCAGCATCGGCTAGGACCGATGGGATTGAAGCAAACCGCAGCTGCATTCTAAACAGCCCGTGATCTCTCTGCGCTTTCTCGCCGTCGCGCCTCTCTCTCTCTCTCTCTCATCCTCACACGATAGTTGAATTTCGACATTATGGCCGAAAATTCGGAATTCGACAGGCGAGCCGACGTGCCTCGAGGAAAGATAGTGCGTTTCATGCCTCCGTTAATGCTATTAATACGAAGGAGGAATGGCATGGAGTTTCGAAATTCCGCAGAGACTACGCTCCCAAGCATATTCAGCGTGAAAAGATAATCACATTGCCTTATAAATCATTTGGGAATTTCTTGCCGAGCGATTAAAGCGTAGAAATCGGAAATAAAATATTTAAATTGACATGTGAAAAGCTTCATATTGCAAGGGAAATTCTAGCAAAACGCGAATGCGCTTTTGGCTTCTCGTACATTATTTCCGAGTATAAGTTGTGCAACTGTACACTTAACAATACCGTTTACGAGGAAAAAATATATCTTGTTCCATCAACTGCAAAGCGTTTTAGTCACGCTCGTGCGATGTGCGACTGCATATATTTTTAGTCTCAAAGATGAATATTTGATATAGCCCTGCGATATAATCCGTCAAAACGTGTCGCTTATTGGTTTACCATATGATACCGCGGTTTGGATTTTCCACGCAACATGATCTTCATTTTAGAGTATATTTACATTTCCTCTATAATTGATAGACACATATTTACAACGACGGCAAATTCAGCGTCAATTTGATCCTACTACGGCATAATCACAATTGTATAAATTTGGAACGTTGTTACTATAATCCACTTCTACTTTACATTAACAATAAAATTATTGTTATAATTGCAATAATAATAGCATCAATATTATTGCAGCAGATGTGTTATAAAGTTGTTTGATAAACAACGCATTAGCGGATGAAATATCAATTTAAATATAGAGAGCATCGAGAGGCGAAAAGCATCGATCGTAGAAAGATTTTAAAAACACGCGATATGCGCACAGATAGACATATACATATATTTTTTCTCTCTCCAATCTACGGGATTCGTTGTTAGGAAGCGTCGCCCATTTTCTTTCCGTTTCGAATGCATAGCAAAGTGCACACGACGCACGCATACTCGAGTGAGTATTCTTCGAGTGTATTCTGTTCCGCGTATTCTGATCCAGTGCGATCGGAAAATATCGGAGACCCGGACGAGAGCCAAGTAAATATATTTACTCGGCAAACGCAATTATCTCAACTACCGCGGAGGTTTCTTTGAGAGCCGAGTTTCCCTTATACACCGCACGATAACATAATATAAATTTTAAATATGAGGCGATCAAATCTATTTATTTCTCCCCGGCAAACGCGCACGCATTTCCAGATTCTCGTTTCCGCGGATGAGTTAGTTATACGCGGGTCACGACAATTTGCCTCCTCTCTTTTTCTCTTTCTTCATTCTTCATTTAAAATACGGAACTTGAAAGAGCCAGCAGCCCAGGAGCACTTACTCGGTGATATTTATTCGCCCTATTGTGCAAGCTAACTTACTTTGATGAAAGTCCTCCCGAATGGGCTCGCACCGCCGACGAGCGTTAATGAGAGCGAAGGTACAATAACGGCCATCGTTACTTATATACTCCTATAGTGACGTAATCGGTTCTCCCTTGGCCAACTTACCGGCGATAGAGTGAGACCTTGATAATTAGCACCACCTATCTGCGAGTGAAACTCTCCGTCTCTCTCTTTCGCCGCTCTATCCTTTCGAGATTAACCGAGACCCACATAGAGAGGGCAAGTTTCCAGAGGTGTCTAAAGCGCGAGCTTTAGTTAGAGGAACGTAAAACGAGACGGGCGAGCCCGTCGGTGTATCATTAATTAAGGACAAGACTTCGTGCAGATGTGCAATCTTCGCGAATATTATATCGTCTGCCCGTTGAATCTTGTTCGTGGCAAAATACGCGGATGAAATTTAACGCGCGAAACGATCGAGGAAAGGGCGATGACAAAGAGACGCGAAGCTTTGTACAAAAATTTATCTCGGACGGAATAAGAATTTACATAAATCACACAGCGTATATGGTTATGAATTGATATTTCTATCAACGCTCGTGTATGAAACTTTTACATTCCTACGCAAAATACATATCATTGCGTAGAATTGTGTTTTAAATAAAAATATATATCATTACGTATCGTATAAGGATGTAACGCATAATGGGAGACGTATAAATTTCTAATTAAATTTCGTATATCATCGTTACGCGCTAGTGACAGTTGTTTGATTGACTGATATCCGTTCATTTGGTACGATGTGATAACAGGTGACGATATTACGTGGCACCGATGTCATTTCACGGAAACGTGAAGCTCGAGAGTTTCTAAACTCCTAGGTAGACTAGCCTGATCCATGTAGCTAATTTTCAGAAAGTACCTGATTCGCACACGCTGGATATACACTATAGACATGAGCGACAACTTCTGCGCATTAGTCTCGTAACGAGCCGCCACGTTTGTAATTCCGAAGAATGACTCGGTATTCCCGATGCTGAATGCAACAATGCGTCTCATGCTATTTACATTAACGAGAATTACGATAACCGCCACCCATATTTACCGCGGAATTTATGGCGGAAATTATTTGTCCTCGCTAAGATACAGTGTGCAACGCAAATTCCTTGATGAATGCAAGCCCCGCCGGTGCCTAAATGAGCTCCACGTAAATGTAAAACCGAAAACATTCCACAATTTTAAGAGAGACTTTTCTCTCTCTCTAACCGTATAGCTTGTTTCGAAACTTTAATTTTTTCTCTCGAAATTATGTGTCTCTCGTTGCGGTTTCGCTCGTTTATTATATATTTAAATTTCTTCTTACTTACTTAGCGGCAGATTTTCTATTTATGATAGTTACAATAGTGAAAGAGCTTACCTGTAACAAAAAGAAATAGCAGTAATTAGTAACGGTAATATTGTTATTAGTAATTAATTTTTAATTCGTTATTAGATTATAAACAAGAAAAAAATTAAATAATCGATATCATATCTTTGACAGGGATATTCATAGAAATATTCTCAATCAGAAATCATTAAACTAGATGTACTTTGTATCAAACAAATAAAAAAATCTATCGTAAAGATTATTTATTGATGTTATATCTATCCTCTTTACTATATATATTCGTATATCCTTATATTATTATCAACTTCTTCACCGCTCCATTCGCGTCGCATAAAATAACTAATATCACTCGCGCTGTACGAGCAACTATGATTTTCCATATTTCAACGCGACTAGAAACTACGACGTTTACGACAACACCGTAAACCAAAGAAGCCAGTTCGCGCATGTAAAACGGCCCGCCTACGGGCATAATAACGTAAACCATGAAATAACGGAAGTGTCGCGGGGCAAATAGTAATACCGCGACACAGCTAATAAAGAATCGCCATGAAAAAAGAAAGAGATCATCGTGAAATAAAGCGAGCCTCGTCTCGAGTAAAACGCGACGGTTACGAGGGAAGAAGAGAGGGAGATGGAATTAATTTTATTAAACGCTATCCGCGAGCCATTTGAGCGGGGAAGGGGAAAGCACGGCAACGACAGTTCTGTTTGTTCCAGGAGGTAATAAACGCTGCTTTCATCCGCGAGATGTTATGAAGTTATTGTCCCGTACCTCCTTCCCCCCCCCCCCCTAGTTCGCTCGCCCTTCTCCCTTCCTTTCTGTATACTTCAGTCTTCTCATCTCAACCCTTTCCACCCTTTCCCGCTATTCGCCTCGATCCCGTCTCAGATGCTTTCCAACCTTACGTCACAACACATGGGATTCGCAAAAATGATTTACGATCGTTTCTGCTCTCTTTCTCTCTCTCTCTCTCCCTCCTTTTCTTCCCTTTTCTGCCGACCCACTCTCGCGGGAACACCTGCATCATCCCGGTGCTCCCGGAATGTACCGTTCACCCAAGAAAGATTCCGATCCGAATGGGTTACTATAGTGCGCGGCACGAAACGGTGTGTATGTATGTGTATGTGTATGTGTGCCTGTGTGCTTTATACCGCGCCGTAACGCGAGAATTTATTACGCATTACCTCGCGAAGGAACTTGAGCTGAAAGTGGTCGAGACGCATTTCGAATTTGCGCGTCTCTGCCGCTATCTGTCGACTTTTCGTCGGTTATAAATTTTCAGATTACGTCGACTGTAATAACAGTCGTACTACAATTGTGCGAAATGCTCGAGTTTGTTTGCGAACTTGTTTAACTCGCACAACAACCTGTAGCCTCCGATTATCATTCCCTGAAAATATATCAGACGCGGACTTTTAACGATGTCTTCTCTTCTACTACATTCAAACTCGGATAAAGCAAATACCGTATCGCAATCAATCTTTATTGCGCTCTAATGTAGTATTTAAGAATCGTATAAATATTAAATTCTAAAACTTGTTAGATTCGATGATCGAAAATTATTTCTGTCTGAAATCTCTCTCGGTAAATTTATCCGTATAAATTATTTATTTCTTGAGATTGTGTCAAAACCGTTACGCGACAACCATACTTTCACGACATTCTGTATTAGACACGATGCAGAATGAGCTCGAGGCTAAAGGAACGAACAGAGAAGGCGGTAGTTTAGATTATGGATCGCAAATTGACGGCGGCCGGCGGCGAACTGCAGTTGCGAGCATCCCTAGGTTCGTCTCCTGCGAGCGGATCTCGGTAAACCAAGTTCACAATCAGCAGCGCGGGAAAGCACACCAAGCCGAACCAAAACCGCCGTAGGAAAGCTGAATACCAACGCGACGATACCGCTGTTGCTATGCTGCCGTTGTTGTCCCCGTTGCGTCTGTTCGCCGTCCATGATCTGCCCCTATATCCGGTTCCTTTGACGCGGTAGTATAATACGCTATCTCTCTCTCTCTCTCTCTCTCCGCAATGCTCTATATTCCACAAACCTGCTTCCCTTTCTAGAGAGAAGTGCCTTGGTAGGAAGTGCGCTTTGAACCACGAGCCCGGAATTGCGCAATCGCAATGATGACTATTCGTCGTAGAACTACATAATAAGGGGAGTAAATAAATAAAAGATTTCACGAAGAGAGAGAGAAAGAGAGAGAGAGAGAGAGAGAGAGTGAGATATGTAAGAAGGAATAGGGAGGAAGTGAAAAGCAAAAAGTGAAAAGCTAGTTTTAATGCAAGCAACAGCTCGTACCGGAAAGAAAGATTCAACGGGTGACTGCTGAATAATGAAATAAGTTATTAGATAGAATTAATAGCTGAAAAGTATATCCCTGAAAGAGGAGCTGGGATATTAAGAGCTAAAAGCTCCTCGGAGTAGGGGAGAGATGATATTATTCTTTCCGCCCGACGAGTCATCCTCGATATTTAATCTACTTTCGTCGTTTCGCTCTCCTTGGCAATCCTGAGACGTCCGATGCGCTTTGTTAGACGAAATTGATACCTATCGAAAGACTGATAGAGAGAACGAGAAAATGTTTCCGGAAAAAAAAAAAAAAAAAACACACCCCATTGGCGTCGATCAAATGGTCGTTCATCCGAGAAATTCCGTCCTTCTCCGTCACTCGAATAACGAAATGCGCGAAAAACTCCTCCTCGCGGATCACACACCGTAAATCAGGAGGGAACGCAAATTGAAGAAAACTAACAGATTATGATGGACTAAGTCAGCGAAATCAGCTCGCGGGTTTTCACAAAAGTCGATCCGCCGATTATTTTAGAATTAAACGGACGCAATCGACCGGGCTTGCATACGATCGCGAAATTATCTGGGAAAAGTATACGACTTTCGAAGACTTATCGAAGACTACGACGATGAATTCATGATACGTCAGTTTATTCACGTGTCTTGGGAAATACAAACGAGCGATCATACGAGAGTGAATATATTCTATGGTTTAAGAATATGGCGAAAAGTTTTTTTATCGTGCGCTTTGTGCGATCGCATTCTTGAATCGGTGAAGGAAAAACGACAGGACCACGGAAATATAGCAAGCCCGATTTTTCGATCGATTTTTCCTAGGATGACCTGGATTCTCGCATCGCGGGCGTATTTTTCATACAACGTTATCGTCGATCGCACTACGACGAGATAGCCACTTTTGCATACATCACACGACCCGTTCTGTTTCTAGAAAAATGTAAACTGTAATCAAACATATTTCCAATGCGTATCGAACGAAAGTTTTGTAATTTCGAATTACGCATAATAGATATATGTCAATATATCGGAAAATATTGACAGATTCTTCCAATGTTATAAATCAGATTACGTGAATTATTGAAATTCCACGTTTTTGAGAAATTTATAAACTGAAATCTTTTCTCAATCTGTTAATATCGTGCAAACAAATATTGCATGTATCGTAAAAAGATTGAAATTGGCATTGTACAATTTTCTTTGTTTTGTACTGTATGACCATGGAAATACGCGGTTTACGAAATAACCGAATGGACAAAGGCTCTTTTAATAAACTTATAAACACTTTGATATTCAGAAATTGCGAGTATCTGGTTTTTTTCTCAAACAAAATTTCGGTAAAAAATGACAATAAATTAGCTGACAGCAAACAGACATGGAAAGAGGAGAGTGGAAAAAGAGAGAAGAGAGAAAGGCGAAAACCAGGAATGAGCGGGAAAAAAGCACAAAGATACGGTTGATCGAAAACAATCGAAGAAGAAAGGACGATTGAGACGAAAACGGCACGGAGTGAAAAATCCGACCGCGACATTAATTGCGGTTGGACGATCGATCGATCGATCGATCGATCGTATGATCGAACGAGCAACGATGGCCCGATGAAATCTCCCAAACGAATAACAAAAGCACAGTCGCTTTGAGGATCGGCGTAAAGTGCTCGCCCATTTGCCCGGCGTGAAACTCGCGTTTCACGGACCGACGCGAAAAAATTACGCGTGCGGTGGCGGTTCGCGAGCCTCGGCAAAAAGGGAATACCGGACGCATTGCTTCATGGCGGGCTAAAAAAAAAAAAAAAAAAAAAAACGTTGGACGGAGTAATGCTTATCGCGGTCAAAGTTATTTTTTAGCAAAAGCCAAAGCGATAAAGATGCGCGCGTTTAAAAGCAGCAAGCGGAGAAATAGGTGACAGCGTCTGAACTCTAAATTTTCAAGCAAGCGTGTAAAATAATCTAGCAATATTATTTATATTATTATCTCTTATTATACGTTGGTTATCAATTTATCGAAAAGTCGTTCGCGTCGTTTGCAACAACCGAGAGATTGTATTTTTTTATCGGATATTTTTGATAATTAGCGCATGTGCGCGTCATAACGACACATCTCATAATAACACATCAGCGTAACAATGTACATTATAATAATGCTGATGTACATCTGCCAATTAGTAGGATATCTCGTGCAAACGAAATTAAGCGCGTACGCGCTGCGGTGAAAAGTCAAATGATAGAAATACTTGTACGCAACGGAGCGTCGAGTCAACCCTTTTAAATGGCGATTGGCCGGCGGAAAAGCGCAAAAATTCGCGCTAACGCAATATTCGCGATGATTCCGGTCGCCGCGACGACGCGTGAAACGCGTCCCTGGGCGCGAACGTGCCATGAAAGGGACGCAAAAAAGCATAAGGGAGCGGAGGGCGAGCGGGCGCGAAGAGCTCGACATGACGGAAAGGACGCGCGGAATGGAAATACGCTGTTCGCGCGAACGACGCTTAAAAACGAGTTAACGTAATGCGCCACGGGGAAAATTATTGTACGAACGAGACTGCAGCTGCCGCGCGCGTTATTGCGTTTCTCGAGCTGAATGTTTTCGAATGCGTTCGATGCAGATCTATATAATATATTACGGCGAGGGATCAGATCTCTCGATGTAATTTCATCAATGTTACGAGACCGTGAAACGTTTTTAAATCATCGGCAATCGAATATACACCGGGAGTTTCGCAAATTTCGATTAATCTTACGAAAATCTAATTAATTATACATCTTTGTGTTGGAACGAATAAAATTTCCGACGGATATATTCCTTACCTAGTTCTTTTTCTATATACATGGCAATATATTATATAGTTCTTTGAATACGACCGGATGCATTTTATAGGTATCAACGAGATATGTGTCGATTATTACTAATAATCTACGATTCACACGAAATTCAATATCTCAAATAAATGTAACAGATATAGTTTTATAAATGCAAATAGATAATGTGTTCAATCAATATCGTTTTACATAAATCTCTTTACAAAATACAAAACAGCTGCTGCGTTCGTTAGTCTTTCAGTCCGTCAACGTTTCATTAAACTGATCGTTATCAAGCCATCAAGGTTATCTTTATTCCACGATTTAGATACGTTATAATATATGTAATATTGGCCAATGCAAAATTGAAATATTCGAAAAGGGATATTAGTGTGATACTAACTATATTAGCGATATCATGATCGCAATGATGTTTAATACAATTTTCGTGTCAATCAAACCACCGCGGTCGGAATGCTGTCACCTGTTAGGTAAAACTGACGATATTAATGTCATTATCGTCCCTAATCCATCGCTATTTATTATCATGAACCACGAAGCGGTTTAGATTGCCTGCATATATAAGCGCCCTCGGGTTATTATCGAGATTGTAATCAACGCGTAGATATTAAAAAATTGTTCAATTCTTCTTACGCCAGATGCGGATTAAAAGTTCATTAATTATTGAGTTATCATGCGTGTAATGGATAAACTCGTTACGTTATTCGCTTTAACAATAGTACATTTATTATACGGCGCGTTCTAAGCTCCCTGGCTGGAAAGAGAAAGCTACATTTTTTTTTTTTTTTCATTTCTTTATAATTAACCAGATTTGTGCGCATAGTATGTGAATATTCCTTATGAAAGAAAATACCATTGTTATATCTGATCAATACCGGAATATAACATTCGCATTATTTGAAATAGCCCGAGCATTTAATAAAGAGTTATTTGCGTCAATTTTTCATGCATGAAGGAATTCAATGCTGCGAAATACCGCAGAATTATTTATTGCGCGCCTATTTTTTTAAACAGAGAGAAATAAATAAACAGAATGTTTGCGTTTCACGCTCGCTTTATTTTTACTCTGTCAAAATGAAGTTGGCGAAATTATCACGCTTGCGAGAACAAAATTACGCCGCAGCAATTGCGCTTTATCTGCTCGTGTTTTATAAATCTCGCTGGAGGAGCGCCGCTGCTCGTTGCTGCTTATGGCAATGTTGCAGCACGAAAAGCTAGGAAAGCCGAGAAAGCGCGATATTAGCAAGTCGGCATAAAGCTTAATGCCGTCTTGCGTTTTACTACCGCGCGCTGTTTTCGCAATGAGCGCAATACGATGACGTTGAGGAAAAATGACACAAGTTCGAAGAGTTGCATTTGAGAAATGCAGCAACGCATAATTAGAAAGAGCAAGAAAAACAAAGAAGAGGAAAATTGAGACAAGGAAGAGCAGGAAGATCTAGCGAAAAAGACGAGGGAGGAAGAGAGAGAGAGAGAGAGAGAGAGGGGGGGGGGTATCAAAACGACAGGGCGGCAATGGTGCAATCATGACAGTAATGAGAGCCGTTAATTATGAAATCCTATAATTAAATTAAACGCGCGTATAGTGCGTGGCTCTTTTGACGGTCGTAAAATCAGATATAATTTGCGCCTGAAACGAGTAACGGATTGTCATTCATGATACGCCGCAGACGGTTGCGCGTGCACGCCCAAAATGAAACCTATATATCGGACTCTCTCCCTCTCTCTGCTATCGTCAAACTGCAGGAATCGAGGTGCAATACAAAGCAGCCGGAGGCTTTCGAGAGGTAATTAACAGTATATTAATCCCATTAACAAGCGAGTAAGCCGGGGTGTTGACGGTTAAGCGTTTTCGTCGACGTTCACCGCGTGCGCCATCACATCTTTAACAATTACTGATGCTATAATACGCACGCGTCCTTATATAGGATAATCAACAAAATATAAACAATCAATAACCATATATAAATAACCAATTGATTCAAAAATGGAAATGAGTTGTAATATTAAGCCAAATGCATTGGATTATCAATAGGCGGAAAACCGTGAGTAACGGCATAAAGTGATTTTACATGTTGCAAGAGGCAATGGCACTTCAAAGTACCATTGCCGGCGACAAAGGGTTAAGCGTCGAATTACGTTTCGCTTACTCCCAAGTTCCCTTGAGAAGGAAACGTTTGTAAGTCTGTTTAGTAAAGGCTACCGAATCTCTCACGCTCTCATTCTCCTTCTAATCTGTCTCTCTCTCTTACTCTCTTTGTTTGCTACCTTCCTTTCCTATCCGCGAAAACATATCGCGACGTTCAATATTTCAGATGCCGGCATTCGCTTTTTCGTCCCATTCTTCCTTTGTTCGCCCTTTTAGGGCTCCTGACATCCTTGAACGATTACGCACCGTGATATTCCCATTGGCATTGGATAACGATTGTCGCGTCTAAAGATGCTGAGAATAATCGTGCGACAAAGCGAGAACCGAGGGGAAGGAATGACTTTGTGACATCCGAGACAAAAATCGGAGGATACCTGCCATTAAGAAGATGAGAATTTATTGTTAGCGCGGACAATACGCGCCTCCACCGCATGAGAAAGCTTATTTGTTACTCGGATATTTAAACGCTCGGATACTGTTTCTGAAAATGAAACGCCGCTCGCTTGTTCTTTCAAATAATTTTCTCTTCTCTCCCTCCCCCTCTTCCTCCGTCTCCCTCTACAATGAAATCTCTCGGAATCTTCGCCATTTTCATCGAAATCGCGTGGGTTCGAGCTAATTTACGATTATAGATTAGACATATCTATTTTATAAGATTAGTTATAAACGTCTTTTTGGAATTGCTAAATATCCAATTTATTCAGTGGAATTCAATTGTCGTATATTTCGTTACTTCTGATATATATCCTTAAATTTATATTTACCGAAAAGAATTTTTCGCTCTCTCTTTTTCTCTACGCATATATATGATTCACGCTTATGTTGCTTATGTATAACAGATCATGAATATTGAACTTGTGAAAATCCGTGCAACTATTTTAATTGTTAAGTTAAACCATGCGAATTAACACGCTAGATGGTAAAAATTAAATTGGATCACAAGCGGGAAGCTCGTAGCATCGAATGAAAAAAAGAGCTTCAGTCTTATAACGGTTAAAAATACGCGCATTAGTTAGCACTGACATTAAAGAGTTAAATCGTACGGAAACGAGCGGATAAGAAGTCAGCTAGACGTCGCGACGTTGTTTTTATCGCACGAATTCGCACGCGGATTGAAAATATATATTATATTGTATATATTGTATATATATATTTCAGTCGATGCGAACATAAATATTTCATAAAAATGCATCACAAAAATCATCCAGCGGTCTCGATATTCGCATCATTCGCGTTAATCAACGAGATTTCATTATATTTCCGCCGCACGTAAAACGGAATTATCGAGAATAATTTTATCTTATCATTAATATGTGAAAATCCTCGTTATAGGTATGTCCAATTTTAATATTATGCGCAAACACGATGTATTATATTAAATATTATTATATTAATACTATTTTTTCTTTAAACAAAAATTATAAGAATCAATCAATAAAATAATATTGTCATCGTACGATCGTTATGTAATAAAAGATATACAATGTGTTCTTACATAGAACAAAATCGATAGAGGACGTTTTGGCAATTATGCCCGATTGCGCGGCGAAACTTGTGTTTGACGAATCAATTAATTTTATCGAACGAACAACCGCGTGCCATTGCCCATTCCACGACAATCTTCAATAAATGAAAATCGATTCGCTTTCTATTATGAGATAAGTAGCGGTAGTAGGAGGTTGAATGGTCAGAGGTAGGAGAGAATGAAAGAAAGAGAGAGAGAGAGAGAGAGAGAGAGAAGACGAAGGAGAAGTCTAAGTTGGATACACAACAATACCTATTAAGATAGCATCGTGACCAACCGCAAGCAATCTCGCTGGACAGACCTCGAGGATGGCTGTCGGACATCGTGATTGCGCCTGACATTATAATCAAAACCTATCGCGATTCGTATTCGATGTTTTATTATCTCGATGGAAATTTCCGAACAAAAATTTCGACAGAAGAGGATTTATGGTAATTGAACAATTTCAAAAATCTATAATTATGCAAACCGTTTCAAAGCATGAAATTTCTTCGAAATTTAATTCGATAAATAACATTTCTCCGCGTAGTAAAATGTGCTATTTTTAATGAGAAAATATGTAACATCTCGATCACACCATCAATTCGTGATGTAACGTAACTAGCGTACTTAATGTAATTATTTATTTAGATTTGGTAATTTTCGATAATTTTATCTCGACATTTCCAGACCGCGCTACTGCCAATTTAACTCTTAAGATGTAGATCGTAAAACTCTTACATCGCGTAAAGATTTGTCAATATCGCAGAATCTTTGTCATCTCTGTTCTCGATATAGAGAATTAATGTATTACCGGCAAAATTCAATTCGATCCGCGAGAAATTACGTCAAACATTTGGACGATGAATTAGTTTGGATTAAACGAGTCTCGTTGGATTAAATGTATCTCTGAGTATTATAGTATCGCTTGAATACGAACATTGCGCTCAACTGAGAGATCGAATGTACTGCAAACCCGGACTTTATATGTATACGCTTTATATATATTCAAATTGCATGAAACCAATATATTCTTGTCCCACCTGTATCATACCTAGTATTCTGCGAATAATGTCGGAGGGATTGGATCCTGAAACGAGGCACGTAACAGCCGACATACATATGTACATAGAAGATGGCCCATAAAATGGCAGATACCCGAATATATTCGCGTTATTCTGGAGAAATAACATAAAATTATTATTTGAACTGTATATTATATAAAATTATTCTTTCGTAACACGTGAATATATGAGAAAATAAAGAAAACGCTCTTCGAAAAAAAGGAATACATGTATAGATGTAATTTCCATCCGCAAATTTATGTGTCAATAAAAAAAGAGCAAAATTTATTCGATATTGCATACGGTAACAAATTTATTCGATATTGCATACGGTTGACAAATTGGAATAAATAAATTTAAAAGCTCTTTGTTCCCTTAACCACGCGTGAAGAATCTCATATTTCAAATATTTCACGATACAGCATCGTCCTACGTCAGAAGTGAGAGAAGATCGCGCATAAATCTACTACAAAAGTATAGTCGAGTGTTTCGTTGGAGATGGACGTTTGCGAGCTGACTTATATACGCCTATCACGGCACGCTCTACACTTTCTTCCATACGGATACAATCACTTTTGTTCGCGCCCAATAACGCCTTAAAATAAAGCGCGAGATGGAATCGCCCGCAGAAGGGTATTTGCCCCGAAACATTTACCACGTTCCGCTATATTTAGACACCCTCCGGTCCCGCCGAGGGAGAAATAGCATTGCCGCTAACGTCCGCGAGAAATTCACGAAACGTTTCTGTCAATGTCAGCGCGTCTCTCCGACAGAAGATTGTACGGTCGAAAGTTTGCGGCTGCACGATATTTGACGCTTAGCCGCTTAACAGTCATGGAGAAGACAGCAAATTTATGCGAATTTTATTATTCGTATAGCCTAAAATCTGCCTTTTAATATCTCTTTTAATATTTTAAAGCAATAAAGTAAAAACTCGAGTCTTAAAAGTACAGAATACGAAGAGGATAATGTAAAAACTACATGTTTATATTTATGACAAATATATCTTATTGTTAAATATTTCAAATATCTTGAGCTAAAAAAATTATTCAATACAGATAAAAACTACTATTGATAGGAATAAAATTTCTAATATATATTCTGGCGTCTATTACAATGTTATTTTTAAAAATATTATAAATTAAACAATATTGGTAATGTATGTCATTTAAATATGTTGCATATATAATTTAATGGAAATAGCAATCGTAACAATCGTGCTATTAATAATCTCGAGTCTGCATTACATTAACGCTTTAATGACAGCTGTTCTTCCATCGATACTATTGTATTATTGCATAGCATAAATTAAAATTAATCATAGTAATAAAAAACAAAAATAAATTTTTAAAACTATTGCCGTTTCCCAGAACGAAAATACCGAGGATAATACAGACAAGTAGAAAACCTAACGTAGCAAAAGTGAAAGTAACGAAACTTCAATCGCAATTCCACACGGCTTAAATGACATTATGCATGCGATTACGAGTGAAGAATGCAATGGAAAATGATGAAAATATTGCGAAATATACCATCACGATATAAAGAGGACAGAAATTCTCTCGTTGTCGCGATATTGATATGAATTGCTCGTTTGTACAATATTATCAGAGCGAACCTGCAATTGCACGCGACCAAAGGTTCATATGGTCGCGAATGAATCAACGTGAAACCGGGTACCTCTCTGTATCAAAAAGAAAACGACGCGTTAACTGGAAATTCAATCTTCAAATTAACATCGACCGACTATAACTGTCGCGAGAACGCATAGATGAAAAAATATAATTCACTACATCATAGAGAGAGAGAGAGAGAGAGAGAGAGAGAGAGAGAGAGAGAGAGAGAGAGAGAGAGTTTCGTTATAATGTGAAAAATGTGATGAGTTTTTGTGACGATTATTTATATTGTAGTTATAATCCGTGTCCTTGTGCGTTCTTCTCGATTTGATATACTTTTATATTATACGCTTATAACGTCAATTTGTATCTCTCTCATCGTGACTAACGTGATAGCTTTATGAGATTTTAATACGCTTGTTATGTTCTCTATTTGTTTCATTGCCCTGTCTCCAGTCAAAACGGCTAATCCTTTCAGCTATAGATATTTTTATCAATTAAAATATGAAGCTCGATTATCATTTTTTTAGATCGCAATTTTTAACATTATCTTTTGTCAACCAGAAATCCTTTTAATTTTTCAGGTGAAAATTCCTTATATTTTCTCATAACTCAATCAAATTTTGAAAATTAAAGAATAATGGGGATTCGGTTTATCAAAGAGAGAGTTTTCTAGGAGAATACATTTAATTATCAACCTTCTATGCTTATAAGCTATGATGTACATTCACTGCAAATCCCTTGTTAATCCCTCCATTTTTCGTTCGGTCGCGATCTACATAGATAGCCGATGAATCGCTCGACTGCGAATCTGCCATAATTAATTTCCGTCGTAATCGTATTTGCCCGTTCATCGCGCGCACGCTCTTTAATTCTCTCTCTCTCAAGGTTTATTAATATACGCTAACAATGTTGAGATAACTGCAACGCGGAGAATGCGCGTTACCGAACCGGATGCATTCTACGATGTCTCGTTCACAACCCTATCTTTCCTCGCCCCCTCACTTTCTATCTCCGTGTAGCAATTGCAGCGCAATTACAACAATTTAACCAAATTACCCGCACAGGAACGCCGCCTCCGCAGTTTCGCGGCGAATTAAGGCCCGTGCAGGTTGTGTAACGTCTTTTACATCAGTAGCACGTACGAAGGACGAGTAAACTCGTCGCCAGGAATATCACCCTATTGTATTTAATGTTAGTATCGATTGCCACAGGCCCGTCCGAATGGGGCTGTGAAATTCATAGCTTCCGAAACGCACTCGCGTTTACGTGTATACGTGCGGGCCTCGCACACACAGAAACGCGTCCACTTACTTGCTATGAATATTATTGATGCGTTAAGCGGCCGCCTCTTAGAGAGGAATATTATTGCACACTAATTGCCTTACGAATCCGTATCCAGCGCTCGCGCGCTTCAATTCACTATACGCGTGAGTAATGAGCTTAGATGAAATCCCTGTGGAAGAAGCTTTCGCCTTCTTCTTGATACCTAGATAAGAGTTTGTAATATATAGTGCAAAAAGGAAGAATGTATATCCCTCTTTTTTTTTTTTCCTCTCATTGTGATCTACCAAAAACTAAATGCGTAAAACGAGTAGTTTCAAGTTGGAGCGAACGAAGCAACGGTAGAGATTATCGAGAAGGAATTACCGCACGGAGGAAGCGCGAGACGGTGGATAAACGAACGAAAAGGACTTCCTCCCCAAGACTATTCGGGGGCGGACTAACGAGCGAGGATGTACGATTTACCGAATGTTAATGAAGAGACGGTGGGTCTGTGGTACTCTCGCCGCATCTATCTGCATTCTTAATTGCCGCAATTAAAGTGCCCGGCCCCCGTTTCTCTCCTTTCTCCCCTCCCCCTCCCCCTCTCCCTCTCCCCGGACACCGGAAAATCCTGTCTGCGCCGCTGTACATCCTGCTTGCGCGTGGTCGTCGGGAGCTTAAAGACGCATCGATTCGACAGTCCTCGGCATAGAATCCGGATCGCAGCCGAACAGGAACAGCCAGCGAATGGACTTTGTCGAGACATCTCCGATTCGCGAACAAAAAAAAAAAAAAAAAAATCGATTCTCCGGAGAAAGCGCGAGCTCTTATCTACCGTCTCTCCTATCCACTCTCCTCCTCCTCGTGTCCTCCAGTCACGAGTCTTATCTCTAGAAGTTTTTCCAGGATCGATCGATCGTTCTATCTCCTTCTCTTCTCTTTCTCTCTCTATTACTTTTGTATCTACAGCAAAGATAACTGTACAAACAGTTTATGTGTACGTATATCGTGCAATTAGGCTCGAGTTACGATATCTTTGCGGTTTTCTTCCGATTTTGCGGTATTCACTTTCCAATCATTGAGGCATCGTTTCTCCCCGATTCAGAGATTCCTCCGTGCACTTTGCTCTTTGAAAACTTCAAGAGCGAAAAGAGAAGAGAATAACGTAATAACGTAATGGTTTTAATGAGATCAGGTAAAAATCTCATTAGAGATATAAAGTTCCGGGACAAAATTCAATAGACGGGAAGAAGAGAAGAATTAATAATAATAATTAACCGCATACTATATATATATATATATATATATATAATTTTACTTTATATATATAATTTTGATTTTAAAATCTTTTCTTATTCCTTTGTTCTTTGATTCTCCGTAATTTGACACAAGTTTTATATACTAGAGTTTTTTGAAAAGGAGGATTATTTTAATAGCAAAACTCTAAGAAATTGAGCCGCAATTATAATTTCGAACGGAATCTTTGCCCATCTTTTCGCTTAATTATCATTCTTTTTTATATTTCTAGCACAGATTAAATTTACTTTCCCTTAATGTCAACTGCATCGCCGGCACGTTTCGTTCAAGTGCGACCAAGAAGTTGGCCAACCGCGACGTTACTTCGTAATGCGATTCAGCGCGTTCGCCCACGCGCGTAATCGCATTCGCGGTGACGAAATCAGCCTTATTGCCGCGCGAATAAACGAGCGGAACGCCAGTAGTTCTCCTCATTTTGCTCATTCGCTTCGTCGGAGGATAAATGTTCCGACAAACATTTGAGTTTCGGATAAACGAAATTAAAATGAAACGGAAAAGGAGAAGCGGACAAAGCCTCGAAGGTCTGCCTCTCTTCTTTCCTTTCGCCTTATTTCGCAGCATCGTATGTCAAATTAATTAATTCATTTCTTTAACTTATAAATCGCATCAGATTAGAAATATCACTATTATTGCGCATGGTCTGTTAGCGTTATAACGTTAATCGGAGTAACGTCGCACAGTTATTAATGTACGAGTGACAAAAGACGAAAGAGTACGCACACTTGATTTTACCGTGCGTAACCACTCTCGCCCTTCTCGCTCGACGTTTCTCCCCTTCTTCCTTTGCATTTCCCCATTTCGACCATTCTTCGTGTCGGAAGTGGCACTTCAATATCACGAAGCGTATTTTCGCCTATATTAAACGCTCGAATATCACTCGAATTCACGCCGCACAAGTATCAGCAATCATCATAAAACGATGCTACGTTAAAAAATCGTGTATTTCTGAGACACCAGTGCTTTACACAATATAATCAATTGCCAGGATATAATTTTGTATCGCAAATGCTCGCGATAAAAATAGCATCGGACGTTTATAAAACGCCGCGTGAAGATAACGACAATCGGAGAACGAGCGAGCTGCAACGATATGTTCTTAACTCGATTCACTACCTTGCTCTCTCCCCAATCTTTCTTCCCTCCTGCCTTAGTCGCGGTTTCGTTCTCGCACGCGTAATTACATTCCCGATGATGTTATCAGTTTTATTGCTACCCAGCGGATGGAGCAAGTAAAATGCAGAATGTCAGAGAGAGAGAGAGAGAGAGCGCAGAAAGAAAGATACGAGGAGAGAAAGACCGCGATGGATCGGGCCGGGGGCTAGAACGGCGGACGACAAGGGCAAAGAGCGAAAGAGAGAGTCGAGTACGACATCTACCGTTGCCACGAGGAAATTTGACTTTCAGATTGGGGTTGCGCGAGCCAACGGACCTGGTAGCGAGTCCTACGTAAGGTCGTTGCGCGCCGCGTCGATGTCCGTGTATTAGAGGGAGAGAATGTGTGACGAGTGCGGTGGTGCGGGAGGGATGTGGGTGATTCAACGCGATAGGAATGGGAATACTGCACCCGGGTCGTTAGAGCTCCTAATGAGATCTCCTCCTCCCTCTCCCCCACTCTTCGCCCTTCTCTCTTTCTCCCTTAAACTGCTCGCTCTACTCTCTATCCTCGCTTCTCTATTCCTCCCTTTTCATCTCCCTCCCTCCCTCCCTCCCTCTCTCTCTTTCTCTCTCTGTGCCAGCTATCCAGTAACCCCTTCAACCTCCGATCCTCCCTCAGTGTTCCGTGCCACCGTTTTCGGCCTTCTAGTTCGCCGTCTTCAATCCCTACTATGTGGCCCTCCACCCGCAGCAACTGCCGCGTCTTTATTCCTGCACGCGGGACAGAAGCTGTAACGTAATCATGCAGTTAAAGGGGTCGTTCTTGTTACACCGAGGGCATACCACGACCCTCCGAATGGCTACTGTGCCACTGCAACGCCAATATAGAGTCCATACGGTTAACAAGCATGAGATCACTACGATCCAGTATAAATTTACACGCTTGAGAATTCAAGATTCTATCGTGCGAATATTCGAATCCAATTCTCTCTAATGTTATAAACACACAAACAAATACTTTATTATTTCAAAAATTAAATAATTTTTATATAAATATATATATATATATACATATATGAATTTTCTAATCTTCTCTACGTTTTTACGAATTTACTATAACTTGAAAAATCGCAAATATTTCGCAAAAAAATTAAGCATGCTCGTAAAAAGAAAAACATGCCACTTTAATACAATACAATATGTAATATTTAATTATCGAAAAACGTTTACTGTGCAAGAGTAAAACGAGAGCTTTCAAAATCTGATATTTCAAATCCAATGATCAAATACTATAAATATAATCGTTCAAGTTTATATTTACATTTCGCAATAACTATTATACTATTGTTATATAATTAATATTTAATTATATACGTATAATACGTGTGTATAATATTTAATTATGTGCGTATAATCTGACGTTCAATTTAACTACTAAGTTTAAAAAATTGTAAGAGAGTTACAACGATAATATACAATAATATATATACCTATATATATATATATCTTACATAAATTCGTGTTTACGTATTCGAATAAGATTTATCAAGAGGACAAATGTTACGCTATACCTATTTTTATGGTTAATACCATCTGTTGCATGGACGACGATCGCGAAGCATTCTACATGGCTGAATTCAGTTTTACTTTCTGGAAGCGTTCTATCCTACGGTAAACTCCTCGTGGTATTCTACCCGCTGTAGCGGTAATCCCTTCAACGTCCACTTCCGCAATGTTCCTTGAGCTTCATTCCCGACTTTCTAGCCCGCGTCTTCAATCTCTACTTCAGAAGCTTTCCGCCGCTCGCTACGCAAGAGAAGTATCTTTATTCTTATATACGTAACGAAATCATTGCAGTTAAAGAAGTTTTACTCCGGTAAACACAAAAAGCGATACTTTTCCTTCAGAGACAACGACGCGATATTGCTTCAATTCACGAGTTAAAAAAATATGCTGTAACCTGTATATATTTTATCACAATTTATATTATAATTTTTTTTATCTCTTTCAATCTTCCCTGTATTCTTTAGAGATGCTAATCGTTTTTGCGGTTAGTGCAAAAAAAGATATAATTCACAATAAAAAGTAATTAAAACAAAAACACAGTTATATTTCCTGCGCTCCAAATATCATAATTAGAACACTTACGCTACCGTTATTAGAATTTCTCTGACATTTTTGAACTGTAGATTAGCCTAATTAAATTCGCTCGACGTTACACGTTTCCCATCCGGCACGAATATTTTTCTGAGCAGACTGATACGATCGCGTAGCAGGAAGAAAAAAAAAATCTCTTAACAATCGCAATAATGTCATACGCGTATAAAACTTTTAGCGAAAAAAGATTTTTGCCCGGGAAATATCAGAACGAAGAGCTCCTCCTCGTCGCATAGATAATTCGTATACTCGACTATTCGGAACACTGATGAATCAGGGTAGCACGAGTCTGCTACATTTTGTTTTTCCGCTCTCTGGATGCTTTTGATCCTCCTCTAAACCCACCCAATACTCTCAACCCGTTACACTTTAATCCCTTCAACGCCCATCCACCTTCGCGTCCTTGCAACTGCGCTCGGTGAACCTTGTCGTAGTTCCTTGTCTTTAATCCCTACTTCGAGTCCTTTCACTAACGCCAATGGCCGTTGCACCCTCCTCATTCTTACATTCGCGTACAGCGGCGTAATTACGTAGTCAAAGAGATTTCTCCTCGCAGGCTACAGGGAGAACATCCAGCTGCAATTTTGCGTCCCCGGCCAGCTCCGACTCTAGTCGCCATTATATTAGCACATCAATAGCATTTACCCGCGCACACAATCTCGGCATTTAGCAAAAGTAAGCGTTATTACAGCAGCGGACAGAGCTAAAAGGTAAAAATTAAAAGCGTAGAAATCGCTGAGAAAAATGTCAAAGAAATATCTAATTAACAACGAGCACGAGGAGAGATTGTAAGCGGAAAACCTTTTTTTCCCTACATCTAGTTCTAATCTTTTTAACGTTCGCTCAGTTGTAGATTCCTTGGATTCGCAAAACAGAATAAAATTTATTTTAAGCATATATATATATATCAAAAAATTCATAATGAACTGTGTTATATTATGTCAAGTATCGCCTGTATTCCGAATGTAATTATTTCAAATGTGACGTAATAAATACACCCCTCTCGATCCACTTGTGCGTCACGATAAAAAGAAAGAAAAAATCCACGTTACATTCGTACGTGTTATTACGTAAACATCATTAAACGAGGTAACCAGCGGCTAAATATAACTGCCAACGGTAATTGCTCGGGCTCGCTCATTGTAGGTGTATAATACGTGCATGGATGGCATTCCATCGTTCGTTCACTCTCCGCATACAATTTCAACAACGCGCATATATTTACTCTGTACACACTTTCCGCGGATCACATGGTTAATCCGACGAAGACCATCGCTGCTGTGCCTTTATTAATCGCATTACTATAGTGATGAAGAACATGCACGAATAGGCGGCAATTGATACGTGGTCTGAGGTAATCTTATACATTCAATTTTGTATAAGATTAATCATATAGAGAGAACGGTAAAAAACTCCATATTATATTGTTACCGATATAACAAAAATAATTTATATTGCCCTTTTTTTTTATCAAAATTTGACAATTATTTTATATCATATATTCAATCGATTAAAATGCTTCATAACTGTGTTTGATTGATCAGTTGAAAAACGAATTATAAAAACGAGTTAAAAACTCGCAATTTCCAATGAAAATATTTGAAAAGGGAAACAACAACAAAATTATTACGTGTCAATCTTACGCACGTTAATGTTTCGGCGTTAAAAGAGTTACTCAGTTGTGAAGAAGGAAATAAAGCTATCATTTTGTTCGTAATGTTTGCAACGTAAGTCCGACATCGTACCCTGCGTCTACCAATCAGTGTCCGAAAACGGTAAATGAAAACGAAAAATGTCACTATTTACTTTGCATTTATCCGGCCTTGATGAAGGGTAAAAGCACTCGCTCGTAATTGCGCGCTTAATGGTGGGTATAAACCTTAACAAGGATTGACGACGGAGATAAGTACGAATTTGGTTCGTCGCTTTTGTGTTGTCAAGCTTTATCCGGCGATGTAGACGAAGCGACAATTGAAAGCTCACGCGCCTGACGCAAAGGATTAAATGTATTTAACTTTGTATGAAGATGATATCCATATTACGAAGCAGAGAAACGGATATTTTTAACACGTATAACATTTCTATTTCGTTATCGTATTAGTCCAGTTGATAAATTTTAAAGGCATATCCCCATGCTTATCGCAAAAATTGAATGAATTTTATATACGTTCTTTCACTTCCGCATCGCACGCGATATAGAATCGCTTTTTTTTCAGGATATTATTATATTGGCTTGAATATAGAAACACACGTTCGAATGTTCAGAAATTGCGTTTATCGATCCCGCACGTCATAACAGTCGTCGAGAACACGCGTCGTTACGCTTGCCGGATGATGCCGGTTCGTCATCGAACGCCCTCCGCCAAAGTATTACAGCAAACCGAGTGCAACAACACACTGCGATCTCGTTTGCCCGCATCGAGAAGTGGCGAACGAAGTTACGGCGTGCCGTTTTCGAAAACAATCACATCCCACGTTAACGGCCTCCAAATCATCCGATGACCCGCCTGGGGGGAAGGGGGAGGGGAGGGGGGGGGAGGGGAGAAGGCCGCCTATCAAAAGCGCGAACGGCCGAGGCTCGGCCGCCCATTTGATTTTCAATTACACTGCGCTCGCCGATGCGCGAAACTAATTCGTTGCGTTTCAATATTCGCCCGGAAGCCCGCGAATGTTACACAACGCGCCGCAAAACCGATTTCGGTAACGACGGCGATCGCGTAATATCTCGAAAATCGTCGGCGGCTTCCGCCAAGGATCCCGGCAGCCGCACGCGATACCTTACCATCTTTTTGCGCGAGACGAAACAGGTGCTTAAGGACGGACGTGTATATCGCGGCAGAAATCTCGGGATCTAGGATCCAGCACCTCGTGCAAGTTATGAGCCACCGTATTCCGGACACGCCACGCAGTTTTCAAGATACAGTCGTGTAACACATCTGCCGCGCCCTCGGAAACTAAAAGGTGTGTGTGTGCAACTCTTTTCAAGTATCGCTCGATCATTAAACTTCCGCACGGGTTCGCTCTCGAGAAGAAATCTGCGCGCGAAATTGCGCGCGGCTCCTCTTTCCGTGGAATAATGTATGTACCTTCCTACCCGTGCTTCTTTATCCATTCATTCTACGTGAGTGGCTTACGGACGGGAAAATAAAGCAAGCAAACTTTTAACGTAGTTCGGTACAACCCCCGGCGCGGAACCCGTCTTACCATCGACGATGCTAATTGATTTAGATTGTAACGAGGGATTATCGGAACGCGATAGCGCCTGCTAGACTTCCGGAGCTTCATTTACTTTATCTTCTTCCTTCTTCTGCCTTTCTCATTTGTATTTTTTTTTTTTTGCGACATCAATCGAATTGTTACTCGAAAAACTGTCAGACTTATCATCGCTCAAGTTCTACAATTTAATCCCTACATTCGTCAAGTATAATGAGTTATCTGTTGATCATTATTGTCAGAAAAATTCGCATACATATTTTTTTATATTACTGTAAAACTTGTTTTTTAATATACACAGACAATGTAAAAGGAAAATTTATTAATTGAGAATACACAACAACACTCTTTCATTTTTATATTTTTTGATAAGATTACGGAAAGAGATACATAAATCTCGTAAAATTTCTCAAAACTTGTCATTTCTTAACCAAAAATAAATTACCACAAATAAGCAGTACCTTATCTAAAGTTTCTTCGCGTTATCGTCAAATACAAGAATCTCCAGTATCTTTTTTTCTTTATGAGGTCAACGACTTTCGTAATTAACAGTAAGACACTCGAAAAATAAGGCAACGAGCTCGTACTCGTCTTTCATCCCGTAAAGAAATCCCTAAAGTGTCTCGTTCCGCGCAAAAGCGTTAATCTCGCTTCTCTGCCGTCATTTGCTCCGTCTCTCGCCTCTCGCTCCAACGGCATCAAAGTAAAATAATGGAGGTCACTAGTAGCGGAAGCGAATACTAGAAAGGGGGCCGTTGTGCGCGAGGGAGACTGTTGCGTGCGAGCGATAAAAGATGCGCGTATGCGTAAACGCACACGTTTGCATGAGCAACCGAGAAGAAACCATAATATACCTCTTTAACGAGACCATTAAGCTTTTCCAGATTATGATCACAATTAAAATCACATTTATAATAAGGAAAATAATCTTACGTAATTTCTTTTCCAATAATAAACGTTCAAATTTTCTCATTTTTTTCCTGCGTTCGTTCGTTGGCTCCATTTTATCTTTAGCTGCAGATTTTTCTTCTTTCGCTTTATGTATTATTCTACTAGAACCAACAATGCCAGCGATTGAATTGTACGACGACTCGCATGATCACGAATACGTTGGTAAAGAAAGAGAAGTAGGAAGGGCGTATCGCGGGGCTTTTTATAGATCCCATCCGTCTACGAGACTTCCGGACGAGCAAGACAAGAAACAAAGGCTCGTATTCACCCCGCTCTAAATATCAGTCATTTATCAGTACGGAGTAAAGTTTCGAACGATTAGGAAAGAAACTGAAAATTGTCAGGCGTTGATAATCGGGATATTTTAAAAACCCCAAAAATATAACATGATGTTATTCTGAAGACAACTGTCTTCGATCGTTTGCGTAATATATATATATAAATATAGTAACTATATTATAATTTTTGCAACGATCGACGGCGTGAGAGGAAAGAAAAAGAGAGAGAGAGAGAGAGAGAGAGAGAGAGAGAGAGAGAAAAAGAGAGCGGACGAAAAGGGGAAAGGCAGAGGTGGAAAAGCGATTGGCCTTTCTTGGCTTCACGGACGACACGAATTAAAATGCTACCTGCAACGTGGTCGTGACGACGAATGTAAATGAGATCCTTGGGAAACGCGGTAAATATTAATTACAATATTCTGTCGAGAGAAAGAAACAGACAATGTCGTAATTTATTTCCAATTCCGGCGCGATAAATCACACCGTTATATTTCGAGCGTGAGCAGTGATTTATGCGCGTTGTCACGAAACAACGCTAACCGTTCATTCCATTAGTTTTGAAACTGAAAATCAAAATCGCGAAGAACGATATCAAACTAATTATATCTGTCATCCGATTTACCTGCAGTGAAAAGGACAGTGATACATTTACAAATGTCCTCGGTGCGATGATGCTAATTAGCCGCTATCAGACGAGTTACAAGCTGAATAATTCAATTGTAGCCCGTAATACTTGACGACGTCCTTAATTATAGCGTACCTAAGCACCTGACATTTGACTTGCTTCGCGACTATTGGCCCACTAATTGTCATTACCGAAGGTATTAACGCGTTGATTATTATTTCGAAAAGAAACAGAAACAGAGAGAGAGAGAGAGAGAGAGAGAGAGAGAGAGAGAAGCATCCGCCAAAGACGATGGAGAGACAAAAACAAATAATAAGAATGACATTTTCGCCAAGCTCTTTTTTGCCAATTATATGCCAAATGCGTCGAGCACAAATTACTGCATTAACTCAAATGTTCTTTTATTAGACCTATACAGCGCGTGCTGCTTCGAAAAATAATTAAAACTGTTCACTTGGTCGCGCTCGATACAGATCGCTACAAATTGTCATTATTATCCGTTAACTGTTAATAAATCGATATGATAGAATACTCTATCAAAAACGATTATTCGATCGTCGTCCTGATAATAAATAAATTTATATTCGTAAAATGTTTCTATATATTGTCTCATTCAAAAGATTCCCATGTCATAAAAAGTAAGAAAGACTAGCTTTCAGTTTATGTTAATACTCCGACACGAGAAAAACCTGGGGGAACGTCATTCGACGATTTAAAAGATGAAACTACAAACATCCCACGAACTACCAAGTGCTTCTGTTTCCAAGTCACGGAATAACATTGGTTGTTCTCGTTCAAAAGTTTCAATGAGATTGAAGTTTTTTTTTTTTTTCTGCGACTCCTTTATGGTATAAAATCTTTAAGGTACGAAACAGAGAGAGGCATAGAAAAAAATGTACATTATATATAGTGCTTCTGAATCGCTTCGAATGTGTATAGGACGATGATAAATCAGTCTACAATCAGCAATTACGTTCGCATGGCGCACGGGAAAAAGCGAAATAGGTTTAATCGTCGTAACTTTTCGCTGTCCGCGCCGTGGCAAACATTACTTTTACGAGTCGATCAATAAATCAATCGGATCGAAATATTTAAACTCGATTAATCGTGGCGGAAAAACGGCGGCGGTGGCGGCAGTGGCGATGACGAGGCGCGCTTTAACGAGGTACCCCTGCGATAACTCAATCCGAAAGGGGCCGCGGTACACGTGTACGACCGATTAAAAATAATCGGAGGTACGCGGTGGGAACGATCGGCGCTCCATCAATTTCGGGAATCCGCGAGGATGCACGCGTTGTTGCACACATTCCCTCCGCGAATGTTGATTCGGGACGTATCTACGTCATTGTCTTGTGCAACGAAAAACACGCGGATATGCATCACATAATCTTTTCTAGAATTCGTTAAATAAAGCCATGTCCTTTAGCTCAAACTATTTTTCGCGTTCCATTATAGTTTTAAAATATTAGACTTTTGCATCAAAAGATTAATCTCGATTATAATAAGAAAGACATAATATCTGAATAATATTGGTGAAAATAAAAACTGCAACATCAAGAAAATGTTTTTGTTTAATATCTCCGATATATTATAAAGATATATATATATATATATATATATATATATATATATATATTCGATTTAAAAGATACATGTATTCTTGTTTTATGTATATTTTTCATCGATAAAATATCAAGCACAAAATATGCAAAATTTTGTTTTAGATTTTTATACATTTGTACAATTTGTAATAAAATATCTATATTTTCTCATAATTCCATACAAAAAGCCTGTTTACATAGATTCAATATCGACATGACATCGTGCATACACACACATATATAACCCCGAAAAAAAAATGATCTCCAATAAAGAGCATGGAACTGGCGGCGGACATAGCCGACCGACAACAAACGCAGAAATAGGGCCGAGCCCTCGCTCGCTGCGTCACACCGTTCGTTGTACGCGTATAACCATTGCGTGTCGCACACGCGCGCGCATGCATATTCACGCGACGTCGAAGAGTGCCACACCCTCGTACGCAGGATTTACACACGCACGCGACGCCGCAGCAGCCGCTGCCGTGCGCTGCACCATCATGCGGTCAAGCGAGAAGAGAGGGACGGAGAGAAAGAGAGATAGAAGCGGAAAGAGAGAGAGAGAGAGAGAGAGAGAGAGAGAGAGAGAGAGAGAGAGAGAGAGAGAGAGAGAGAGAGACGAGAGACAGAATAGTCTGGGAGAAAGTGAGATAGGCAGAGAGTACGGGCCGTTGCACGTGGAAACTTTGCGGTGCAGTTAAGCCCCGCCGTTTGCTGTTTACCATTTGCCGAGAACATACGAAATTCATCCGTCGTGACCACACGACGTCGATCGATATGCGAGAGGCCGACCGCTTTTCCGAGCGCGGGCTATTCCTTGCCCGAACTACCGTACACGCCCGTCGCATCGAACGATATTCCTTCGTCGTTTTGATTGTGCACGGACTATCGCAGACCGAGGAGGAGGAGGAGAAGGGACTGTGGCCGCCATTGGGTTGAGTCTTACGATAACGAGATGTGTCGAAAACTTTGCCACAATAGATACGGAAAATTAACCCTCTAGCAGGTGCCGCGTTTACACACACACACACACACACACACACACACACACACACACACACACACACACACACACACACACACACACACACACACACACACACACACACATATATATATATATATATATATATATATACACTGTCATACGCGCTGGTATATTAAGATGGAATCGCACGTCCGGTTTAAAGCACGTCGTTGACGATACTTCAAACACGGCGAAAGAGAAACGCGCAGAAAAGTTGGCTTTCGTCTCACGCTTGGATTGCCAAAGCTTTGCCTTGTACGTTTCTACATATAGTTTTCGCGTATATGAGTGATGTGACGGAGATACGCAAAAACTCGGAACGTGCGAATATGCTAGAATAGAGCGAAAATCGCTTATGTCAATCTCTGTGACTTGAAAATGAAAGAAAGAATATATATATATATATGTGTGTGTAAAATATAGCCTCCATGTGATTAAATAAAAATACGAACTATAGTTCGGAGATATAACATATTTTTCGATAAATTCAATTTCTATTGTAACTTATAAATAACAGATTAAAATCGTGAAATATAAAAACTATACTTTTATTGTATTTAAAAAAAAAAAAAAAAAAAAGTATTAAAAAAATCGAGCGTAAAGTAAAGCGATATCATTGATCTGTCTTATAAGAAAATATCTTAAACAACGTTATATACGGTACGATATTATATACGCGTCATACAATTTAGTTATTCAATGACTGTGAGTTGAAATCAAAGGCTGTTTAAATTTAGAGAATATCACGGATATTTTGTATAGGATATTGACAGGCACGTTCTGAACCGTTGGAGCAAAAGCTTTTAGAAACAAAGGGTACATTGTGTTACGAGGACAAATGTTCTCTCTGTCATATTTTACTTACTTCCATTCATATACGTATGATCGTTTTTGCAGTTCGCCCGACGTCGTAATATCATCACAAAGAAGCTCGGGAATACGGGATTGCGGTAACGTATTTGTTCGTATACGCGACCTCGCGTAATCTCGACGTGTTGCTGAATCTTATGATTTAAAAATTGTGTAGGTTAGTCGATCGGTGAGAGAATTCAGACACGCGCAGACGATGCGACGACGTGTCATCTTCGCGCCCGAGAATATTCATCGTGCACTTTCCATTCAATCGCGCAGTGTAAGCCACGACGATGTAAATTGCGATATCGTTTAGATATTTCAATGAGAAAAATTTTCTTCCTCTTTCTCTCTCCCTTGTTCCTATCTACGATGGTTCATGTCATATAATTTCCGGTTGAAGAAAAATAATTCGTAGATAGTCGACCGTGGGCAGATCGATCATCTAAATATCGAAATTATCTATATAAATTTGAGTGCATTTTATAGTCAACGATCCTTAATTCAAAACTTCATATAACATCGAAACATATTCATTTCTGATCATGTGATATTGCATCATTGAGTTGTACGAAAGAGCATGCGATAAAGAAATGGAGAGGGAAAAAGAGATGAGGAAAAGAGAACGCAGATACACGAAAAGGAAAAGGTGAAAGGGAGGTGTATGCAGAGAAAGGATGACAAACAAAATGAGAAACGCGAAAGTATGTCGGATGCAGTTGCAGCTGCACGGTTTCACGGTGTGCAAAGTGATGAGCGCCGCAGCTGCGCCGGCGACTGGCAAGGAGGAAAAGAGTAAGAGTAGGAATGAGACCGGAGCATCGAGTCCCCTCACGTGCGAGAGCCCTCGTGCTCTTCAACTTTTATATGTATGTGTGACCAAATTCTATAACTTTTCGAGTTTGGAAAACGTCGGACGTAAAAATCGCGTCTGGTTCAACTTCCATCCTTCCTGCCTTCCCGCCCCCTCCCTTTCCCTTCCTCCCTTTCGTCGCGTGGAAGGCAATTTCGACTTTTTAATTCGTATCAATACGAGAAGTAAGAACGACGCGCGTGGGCGAGGAAAAGAGCCAGCGGATAATTTACCAGTCATAGTTTTCGGCTGGTGGCTCTCCTCTTCGCCGGAAAAGTCCGTAAAAATGATGTGGCACGTCTGAGAGATGGCGGGGCGCGCACGCGACTACTGAAAAGCGCCGTGGAAAATTTATTCATTTTCGTAGGAGAAAAGTTGGCGCGCGCCGTGTCGCGCTGACGTTGACAACACGCCGAGATCGCGTCGCTAATTTCTTCGGCAAAATTTTCCAGTAAATTGCTGAATCGCAATTGCGGGCAATTCTTGTGAGCAACGACGCGACGACGTAACTTTTCGAGTCATCGCGGGGATGGCCACGAAATCCTATTCGCGAACGGGCCATCTATTCAAATTACATTAGAAGAAGCGCTTTGTAAGTAACGGTGTTACATCGAAATACCGAGGGACTTTAAATGGATTTCGGAGCCAATTACTGTAATATTCGATTACGATGAAATAAGTGCGCCATTTCACTCGAATGCAACGATAGACTTATCATCGTCTTTTATAAAAACGTAATCATACTACATACTCGATATTCGACTATTCGACATATTTGATTATTTATTAACGTTTAATGAAATAGAATACATCTCACATATATCGCCAAATGATAATTTTGTATCCCGGAACTAATTTAAGGCATTAATAATGCAAAGCTATTATGCAACCAGTTCGTGCGTATTCGCATTTAATGAAAAGTTATTTTTACTTATCGGTGAAATCTCTCCAATGGATCTGCATCGGACGACAAAGCGAACGCGATACCCGCTAATTATCGGCATAATTCATGGTGGATTTTACTCGTTGTTCACATGATGGAATTTATTAGAACACCGCAAATATTTTTTTTCAATTAATGCGTAATTACATAAAGTCTGTTGCGGACATAACGAAAAATTAACGATATTAAAATTTATTAGCATGCCAAAAAAGAGATTCTTTTTCCAATCTTAACTTTAAAAAACATTTTTTTTTTCTTTTCCTTTCTTTCATTCACACTTTACCATATACTTTGTTAACTTAACTCGATACACAACTTCGAGAGGGTATAAAACTTTTTACAAATAAAATTTCCACGTGAAAACCTAACATCTTATAATGCATCGTAGCTAATCGTACACCGTTTTCTTGCAATATTTCATATAAAAAAATATCTTACATATAAAAACAGAATCGAGTATTTCGTACCCACATCCGAGAAAATGTTCTGGAAAATAAACGACTTTAATTAAGCCATGCAATTTTTTCATCGAGTATCGCAATTAGCGGCTGCCGACCAGAATCGAGCTAAGCAGCCGTCGCGTTAATTTTGCAACGCGCCTATAATTGACCAATTGCGTAATATGGCGTGGACATCGCGCGCCATGCCTGTAATTAGCGGATCCTGTAATTTAATTATTAATCCAACTGCGACGATACGCGTGCTCGCTGCGAATCGGACGTGACGGAATATCGCGCTCGTTATATCGACAACTATCGAGAAGAGAAAGAAAAGAGCGAAAAACCGTTTAACCCAAATTAAAACCTGTCACCTGCATTTCGTCGATGTAACTAATTGACATAATTATAATACTATCCCTTCAGATTCGATTTAAACGTCATTTTCTAAATAAGCTTAATATAAACAGAGTATTTCTCATTCAAATAAACGACTCATTAGCGATAGCATCGTTTCGAAATGGATGTATTCGCATTCTCTACTATATCTTAGATGTCTATATCCATGTAGTAAATATCTTCCTCGCACAACTTCCTAATTGTTTCGACGATCAATATCATCTAATTTCGAATAGAATCAAGCCAGCGGTATAAGCTTACCTTTGTTACATCGGAACGTACACGTGCTATGGTGCAATGAAAAGACATGTTCGACATGTCCTGCAATAACAACACGCTAAAATAGAGTTAATTAAATACTAATTCACGCATTGTTGCCAGCGGTATTCTTGGAGAGCAATTTTTTACACCGGAGAACCACTGTTGCAGTTTCGAGCACACGACGTAACGAGATAATAGAAGGAAGAAAGAGTACCAGCTCAGAAGCAAGAAAGGCTGATAAAATTGCGCGGGCGTTAATTTCCAAAAGTAGACGGAATAAGTCTGTTACGAGCGCACTCGTTTAGAGATAGAGAAAAAAAAATTTTTTCCTTCCGTATGTACGTATATATATATATTTGTACTTGCATATGTGTATAAAGCCGCGAAGAAAGCGCTTTTTGTCGCCGACAGGAGCGTTCTAGTCTCGCCGCGTGCAAGTTATTTTCGGAACAACCGCAGGCAGGGCGAATCGTTTTTCCGAAAAGCACACACCCCGTCGCGTAAGATACGGAAGAGAGGAACCGCCCCGACTCGTTTGTTCGCCGGGACGGATTCATTACCCAAGTGCTACGCGAATCGATCGCCGCCAAGTTTATCCACCGCGTAATCCCTTTTATTCGCTTTCAAAGAGTGTATCCCTGTGGAAAGAATGATCCGACGGAATCCACTTCGACTTCTTGTAGCAGCATTGAATTATTGTTATTATTGCTAATACATCTTTATCATTATCAATTATTGATACCGAAGTAATGAGTCACATTCATTATTGACGTTAAGTATGATGAGATATGTAAGGCGCGATCAAATTGGAAAAAAATCAGATTAATATTTGTAATTGATATAACTATGATACACAATTATCGAATCTCGTTTGATATAACAATTAGATAAAATATTTTACGTCGTTATATGAAAAAATACAATTGTAAACAGAACGGTTCCAATTATTTCTCTGTTATGTCTTTATTAAATTAACAATCTTTTGTTATATAACATATCTCACGCGGATATCCGTTTCGATCGTTTCAGATTGCAATCCAAACATTGTGTTATCCGACGAAAATTTAAAAACAAAATCCGCGAAAAATATGACAAGTTTACCAAGGTTTTATGCGGGATGAAACAGACGAAGTAAATAAATAGAGTAAACCACGATATTTGTATGTGTGTGTTTGGGAAACGACCAGCTTGTAACACAGTGGAACACGTTAACATGGAATACGATTGCAAAAATTTTTGACACAGATGTATGCATATTTCTCTTTTACTAACTCGTAAATACGAGTGATGCAATCTATACGCAAAGCCTCGAAACGACTGCTTAAAGAATTAATGTCTTCCCAAACGTAAGGCCGTTTAAACATAACCACATGCCTCGAAGCAAATTGCAACGGCAGCGTATCGCAGCGAAGCCGTTTTATCATCGGGGATGATAAAAATAAATCGGCAAAGTGCCTCGGAGGAATATCCGAGATATCTTACGAGTATAATGTAACATCTCAAAAAATGTAAAATGTAATAAAGATATTTCGATGGATACGGTAGTCGCGGAGTCTTTTATGATGGGAATTATTGTTCGCGACCGAACGATAAGGTCTTGATGGAAAAAGTGAAAAATCGTAAAGTAAAAGATCATCACGGATCAGGATGTAGCTTTTAAAAAAATCATGTCGACGAAAAACAGACGTGTGTATGGCAACCGCATGGTTGGAAAAAAAAAAGTATACAAAATAAATTTTATTTGCCTGCCTGAGGTAATCTTTTATTTTATTTGAACAAAATTTTAGACCTCCGTATATCGTAAACGAACGAGTGTGAAAAAAAAGGATGAAAGACAAACGAATTGGCCATGCATTATTATTTGTATTAATCTCGGTAGAAAGTCGACGTTGATCCCTCGCGCGACTTTTGCAAAACCACGAAAAGACCGGCCTATCGACGCGATTTGTACATGCAGCTGCAGCTGCACCTGCATCGCGTCGCACTAACTTAGGATTCATATTTCATGCCTCCGGTTTTGCGTCATCCGGATATTTCTCGTTACACCGATATCCCCTAAATCACCTAGTTTCATGGAACTCGGTTTTGAATAAAATTCAGGAAACGCGATAAAACATATTGCCCAAAAATTCAATATACGCTTTAGATTATAATATAATATTAATTATATATATGTGGATTCTCTCTTAGAGAATTATATTTAAAAATATATGTCAGTATATATATAATATTACTTAAATTATAAAATTATATTTTTTAAATAAAATATCATTATTTTAATGAAATAATGTATAAGATATATTTCAATCGTGAAAAAATTTAGAGAAATATATACGTTTCCAAATGAATATTGCTGCGGACATTGTATAATAACGTTCGTCTCGCTCTACATTCGTGAAACGAATAGATCGTGACATGGAAACGATCCAACTTCGCGAGCGTATTCGCAATCTAACCCCATTTTCAGTGACAAGTAATTAGACCGCGAGTAATCTGCCGCTCGTCCGACGTGAAAATTGTACCGCGGCTCTCGTGCGAACCTCATTTTCGGAACTCCTCGGAAACTGCGAGACAACTTCGTGAACGCGCCCGCGCACACGAATGTGGGCGCGGTCAAGCGAGAGATTACGCATTTTAATTGCGGAATGAATTATGATGGTTCGCATCGCCCGGCTCTGACGTCAGCCAGCCAGTCAGCCGCTGGATCATCGAACCCCCTTTTCGAAGCAATAACTTAAAAATGGCGCTACCGGTGGTCCCCCAACACGCTCAATCGTACTCCACCACTATGATTTTATTTCATGACCCTTTTGTATGAATTATCCCTTACAGTTTATTCCGGATTAATTTCATGACCATAGATTATGGCGGCAACGCTGATTCAGAAAGCATGCGTCATATGGTTCCTCCACGTGTCACGATATCAGCTGCGGGTTAGAATCCTTCGTAGATTTCATCGCAGATCGCAAATTTTACGGTTAATGCAAACCGATTATCGATCGTTAAATAACTGAACATACGATTGCGAAATTCGTGTGTTATATCTACTCCATTAAATTACTAGCCGATCAAATGCTGAATCGAGTATAGCGGTTAACAAAAATGTTAATTAACTTTTCTTATATTTTTATAAAAATTTCCCGACCGTAAACTCGTACGAAAAAGAGAAAGAGAAAGCATTAAGAGAAAAGTCAAGAGAAAACGTTCTGGGACAATTCCCGTCAAGCACAAAATGCCAGTAAAAAAGAAACAATATACAGTATACTTTAATGGAAAATATTAGTAATAATAATATGTATATACAATCAATAATGTATGTAAATAATAATATAATAATATATGAAAAAGAAAGAATACGAATAATTAAATGTATCAAAATTGAGAAAATAAGACGTTAATTGCATAAAAATCTTTAAAAAGTTTTTAAAAATGTAAGAGAATCCTAAATATCTTGTTTTCGACAAACTTTCCTGTGATTTACAGTTGAATGTTAGTTAAGTATTTACTTCCAGACTCGCAATCAAAAATAGATGTTAGCAAAAAATTCGGGACACGATATAACGTTACATGCATTAAATACAAAGTTTCGATTGATTCCAGACGAATGACACAAATATACAAATCGACGGGGCACTATTTTCCAAGTGTTTGCTTGAAACTTATGTTAACTTCGAATGCATTGATTATTGTAGCGATTATTGCGATGATTACTTCCATCTATTTCGAAAAGTACAATGATCCAAGCAAAAAACAAATCGTACCATCAAGTTATATAAAAATGGCAAACTTTGCTTTTGTTCATTCTCGCGTACAATAAAAAATGTATTGCATATTTCTAAAAAGATATGTATATGGTATATATATATATATATATATATATATATATATATTCGATTGTTAAAATAAACTTTTAAGTTACTCAAAAAATAAATAATACAAAAATTTATCTCCACACACACACACATATATATATATTAATATCTCCACAGTAACTAAAAGTTTGAAAATAACTTGAGTTTTAATAATACAATACATTTGAAGTGCGCTTTATAATTTGACATGAATGCCTACAAGATTACATAAACGAATTTTATATAAGACTTTACAGTAGCAGGGAAATGCAAGTCACCCAGAGAAAAATTCATTTATGCTGATCTGAAAACAAGCTAACACTGGAAAATATCGACATTACACTCGCGATTCGGTTAACGCAAACCGACACCGGCGTGTCAATGTCAATTCGATTCTCAAATCAGCTGACATTCAAGCGTCAGATGAACATTTTTGCACTTTTGCGAAGACGAATCGGTCGTGAAATTGCGATTACGATTTATGAGTTACGTATCTCATGTTTTCACGAACAATAGTGAGCGCTCGATAATGACGCTGCAATATATCGTGTGTTTGAGAAGCACTAGACGGCAGCAGGGCACGCATTTGAAATTCCATCGATGCAGACAATGATAAATATTTAACCGATAGTTTCACGTGGCGCGATTTTACGACCAGTCGTCCTGAAAACGCAATTAAATCAAGTTTAACTTGAATCGTTCGTTTAATCATTCAGATAGTCGACTTCGCTTAGACTGCGATCTGCTGTTGCCGTAATGTTCTTAACTCTCGTATCAACCGAGAGCTCTCGTTCGCCCTCGCGCAAACGGCATGGAAATTAACTAATTTTCGCAAACTGCTTTTTTTTTTACTCGCGCAAACATCGTACAATTATCGAGAATTCCAGAGGATACGAAAAATAAACGTACCAAGTTTCTTTAATGTTCTTCCTTTTTAATCCAAGTTTATTACGATGCAATTGATGCTGCTAATTAAGTGATTTATATGTTATCATGCCATTGTATTTATTATAAGTCGAGAATTTAATTATTCTCTTTTCTTTCGCGATAGAACTTACTATCAACAGCTTAAGCATCGTTGAGTTAATTAAGCATAATTGTAATTAAAATCCATAAATAATTTCTACTTAGTTTTCACAGTAAACGATCCTACGTCATAAATCACGTTTGTTTAATTTCTTCATTACCGTTCTTAAAACACCACCACGTTCAAAAAGACGAAATAATACTAATTACCAATATGAAAAATAGCTCTTTCAATCTGTATTTAATCAACTTTTCTTCAGTCTTATCGAAATAAATATTTACGCAGAAAAAATATAACTGTTAAAGGCATAAGCATAATAATTTCACAAACGTAACATCGATAAAATGTTCGAATATAAAAGCATCGCGGCAAATAAATAAATTAGTCCAAGATTCAAAAACAATTTCGCGTCTAAAATGCAATTTGTTTAAATTTCATTGAATAAGAAATATATTACTAATAGTGTTGTACGAGGTAAACGAGCATGACAAATATTTGTTTTGCGCCTTTGCATCTGATTTCCCGCAAACTAATAAGTTACTCTATAATTAGCCCTCGCCCTATTCCAGTAACTGATAATTATGTGCTGTAGCGGTGATGCAATGTCCTGGTGTGGTCGGGACCTTTGAGCACATGACCGCCATTAACCGCATACCCTAGACGCTGCGCCTGCATCATGACTTTGAGTATCATCGATAAAGCCGGAAAATCCGGAAAACCAAAGGAAAGGCTGCAAGCCTCTTGGTTGCGCGCGATTTTAGATCGCAGTAATAGAATATGATGTATGCGCATCGAGAGCATCGTTAGATACGAAATAAAGCCCAATACTTTTCTCAGTATTCGTGTCTGCTCAAATATAGAGGAGACTGGTAGAGGCAACTTTTCGCAGATTCGACTAAAAAGCTCGCTCGTTAAGCACGAGAAAATATTCGTTCTATAGAAGCGTACTTAGATAGAGGGAAAGAACGGAATGAAGCGCGACCGAAGACGCACTCGGACATCGGTTTTCACAGTGTGCAGGGATGCAGCTAGTGAATAAAAGATGAAGAGTATTAAAGGATATACGCGAATAACGTCGGCGAAGCGCTTGTAAATAAATGAATCATATATTACGCATTGGCTCCCCCGTATATATATGCGACCATATCCTTCGAAAAGACGATTCTATGACCATCTGCAATCATATTTCGTCGCTCGAAATTGGAATATAAAAGCTTTGTCACTCGTAGCCGCTATTTGCATGCTAGACAATAAAAAAATCTTAGAGATATGAAAAAGAATTCTTTTTCAAAACATAGATTATATCTATAATATCTCGACGTAAGAATATCTATAATATCTCGATGTAAGATGACGTGTGTTCTGACAAGTAATAATCATAAGAATAATTTCACTACGTATGAAAATATTCTCTCCCGTCGCTATTTCAAGCAATCACCCTAATTTCTCAACAAAAGAGGACTCGACGATGCTCGCCGAGCCAAACTAGAGTAAGAGCTTTTTCTATACATGTGCTACGGTCGTCGAAGCTGACAGCCAAATAGATCCACCGGCAAACATCGTGGAAGAAAACGTCAATTCCGATTCGGAAGCTCGTCCTCGGGGGGTTTTCTTCTGGACAATACAAAGTTTACTGACGGTAGAAGAGAAAGAAAGAAAGAAAGAGAGAGAGGGGGAGAGAGAGAGAGAGAGGGAGAGGGAGGGAGGGAAAAACTAAGAAAGAGAAGCAGAGAATTCGGGGACCGAAGCGCGGATCTACTGCAGGTACTGGCCTCGTTTCGTTCGACTTTCGATTGTTCTCGCCACGGTGGCGGAACACATCGCGTCGGAAAGACAGAAAGCTTGCCAGCAGAGCTTACTCTTTCCTCTTCACTTCTTCCTTCTTTTTTTTATTCCTTGCAACGTGTCCGAACGGATCGCGAACCAATAAGTCACTATAATGGCCGCAGTCAAGATGGATCCAAAGTGAAACTTACGTGTCCGGCTCTATCCAGATCGAAAAATCGGGTGCACACCCGGAAAGACGGCGAGATAGGGTGAAAGGGAAGGGGAAGAGAGAAAGAGCTCTCTCTTGCTGAAAGAGAGAGAGAAGAAAGTTCGCACTTTGCGCTTTGCCATGGACGGCACACGGCGAAGAAAATAAACGATTTACGCGTCTCGGACGCAATTTCTGAAATTGCCAATAAAACAGACGCAGCGTCAGCATACCGGGTGGATATTTCTCTGCGTACACGCGCGCGTATATGTGTATGCTACGACTTGTATATAGAACAAACATAAGCGAGCACGTATGCTCGTAACAACGCGCTGACGATCGACGGTGGAATAATTGATTGAGTCGCGATATCGGTCCTCGCTCGCGTGATTCTAGCCGCGGTGAATTCTCGTCGAGCGTGCGTTTTTTTTTGCCCTGCAATCGCGACAATGCTCACCATTGTTTGACGAGAACTAATGACCCGCGGTCTATGCGAACGCAAACCGAAAAAAAATTATTTTTTTCCCCGATTCCCTCCCTCCTCTTCGCCCCTCGAAAAAATCTGTAATAAAATTATCGGGTCAATTTTGACGGGCTGTAAAATATATTTTATTAGTGCACCGCAGCTGTACTCTCTTTTTACAAAATTGTTGACAAAATATTTGACAAAAAGTTACGAGAATGTCAATTTCCGATATTCAATAGGAATGTAGACCGATATTACTCTTATGTATGTAAAGATAACATCAATAGATTTACCACATGTGAAAGTTTCAATAAAGTTAAAAAAAAAAAAAAAAACTATCACTGTTTCTTTTTTAGCTCAAATACATTTTGCGAACTATTGCTTTCGTTCATCGGTAAATTGTCCGTACATTTGACATTGCAATGTTGAAATTGTCTACGGTAGATAATTTTAACGAATTTCACCCTTTGTATTTCACGTATATATGGGAATACATGTAGCAATCCTGCATGCCAGATCTGTCGAAAATTATACGGGTCAGAGGGTCGTATTTTTTTTTCTTTTTTTTTTCCGTTTGAACTTAAAAGCATAACCCGGTGGCGATATTTTGCGGACAGAATCGCAAAAGTAACGAAAAACATATTTATCATTTATCATTTTACCGAGAGCGAGGTAGATTTCGAAATTTTAATTGCATGTGAGAACGAACGAAACGGAAGACATACGAATGAAAATTACATATACGGCGCTTATACATTGCTACGATATCTTTCATCTGAATAACAGTAAAGTAAAATTTCATTAAGTTTTTTGTTATAATAAAAGGACATGAGTAAAATAGATCAATGAACGGATATTTCATGATAATACATTTTTCGTTCCTGATTTAATTAGTTATAAAATTAGTTATACAAAATTAATGACATCTTTATAAATAACAAATTAAAATTTGAACTCTATAAAATTATACTCAACTTGTTAAAAATACATGTATTCTAATATATTAACCTCTCTTTATCATTTTTCTTTCCTGACTACAATAAATCTCTTTTAATACAGTATGTCAGAGAAAAATTGTATTGAAATTAATTCAATACAAGCATAATATTTTATAATTTGTTTAAGATTTGGACCTACCGATGGTCCAAACGATAAACCCGTCAATCAATTGAATCAATTAAGGTCAATCATCTGAATCGACAAGTACGGTGAGAAACTGAATATACATATGTACGTCTCCTTTTATTGTTACTTATTAGCAATCGAGCAAAATTTTTTCTCATATCGCAATCATAATCTCGTTACGTAAGTTAAATAACATTCGCGGACGCGATAAAATTATACGTTCGTTTGCAGCGGTTCGCGTTCCGCGCGATATTAATCGCAATAGAATTTAGACCACGACCGCGAGTTTCGACACGACGGCAACAGAATGGCAAGAACGCGACAGTTAGAAAGTAATCAGGATTTCAACGCTTTGCTTGTCCGTCTACGGCGCTCTTACAATTTCGAATAGCGTGCCGCGAGACGCCGTATGATGTTGGAAAGAGAGGAACGCGTTCCACATTGATTCATGCTGACGGTTCCTCGGAGGATTAGTAGAACCGCATCTCCACGGAACGGGAAAGTCTTTGTTCAGCTCTGCCGGCTTGGTAATAAAAATATCGCGGTCCGACGCGAGCGTTCCCGAACCCGAGCCATCGATGTAAAACCGCCTCCTTCGCGTTCTCTCGCGCTCTTCTCCCCGGCCACGTCTTCCCGACTCTAATCCCTCGGAAAATAGTGCCGTGTACTTAACGCTTTAAGAACGTCGCATCTGCTGTCCCAAGCACGTGCAAGTTCTCTTTTCTATGACTCGCCGTCTCTCTTTCCGTCTTTGTCTCGCAGCCGGTACTCCGCGAAAGGGTTCATCGATCTTCATGCCGGTTGAAGGGGAAGGGGGAAGAAGAGTCGCGAACGCGAGTCCTTGAAATGCGATCGCTTTAGTAAAAATTGATGATGACGAGATAACACGAGGTCAATTTGACGAGTGTCGTTGCCCGCTTAATTACCGTTCGAGGATCGTGCGACATAACGACGATCGGGCGTCAAGACCCTCGAGTGTCTCCTTGTTACACGATTTTATTTGCTCGAGCATCTGCTCAAGCGTATAACTCACGGATATGAAAAAAACAAGCATTCTGTTCACAAATATCTTTAAATATCGTTGAATTTGAATTGAAAAGCTGACGGTGATTATCCATCACGTTCTAGAATAAATCTATTGTGTGAAACACTCTCTCTCTCTCTCTCTCTCTAGAAGAACACGTGCAAAGTATATACCTAGTATATATGGTAGTAGGAAGAAAGCAATAAAAGTGCACTATCTTTCCGATCTAGCATGGAACTTTCGGCGCACTCTCGTTTATTCGTTCTTCCGACCGGTGAGTCCTCCGTGACCGATCAGATCAGGCTGAAGAGAAACTTATGGTCGAATTTCACGCGATCGATTCTCGAATTCGAAATATCAAACATGCCACGGAGAATGGTAAGCGAACGTATCGGGGGGAGGCTACATAATTCGGCAAACTGATCTGCAAACTATTCGCGGGCGCACATGTACGAAGACGGGTGATAACTCGGAACCGATGCGCATAGCTTTCGAAAACTATGCCAGCATTTCCCCAATCAGGGACTCATTGTTTCCGGCGGAACGTTCGTTCCCCTCGTTTTGCGCCTCCCGTCACTGTGCACGCCGTACCCGATATTACCCGCATAATGAACGCATGCGTGCGTACGCGAGTGCGTGCTCGGCGAGAGAAGGGCAAGTAAGCGCGTAGGACGGCAAGGGGAGGACGGCGAGGGTAGGGAAGGGGGGGGGGGGAGGGAGGCCTTCGCTTATCCCAGCGTCGTTGAATTTGCATGACGAGACAGTAAAGCGGGATCGGAGTCGGACTGAGAGAGGCTCTCCTCTCACTTCGACTCGCAAACCCTCTCGTATCCTCTTTTCCTCTCCTACGATCTATCCTCCCTTCCGACATCTTTCTCTCTGCTCCTAATTCTCCCTTTTCGTCTCCGCTACTTTTGCATGCGCCTGCTTCCGACCGCGACTCCCCCGTATATCTCTACCCCGCACGCGGGCGATACATCCGTTATCTTCGTCTCGCCGCATGGCTTTCCCGTAATCTCCCGTAACTGTTGTAGCTGTCGGACGAAACAGAGACAGATATACGACGATGGCGAGAAGGAGACAACGCACGCAGCAGAGTTGGCTGTAGGGAGAAATATGGAAATCAGGGGAACCGAGAAAATCGGCGCGCGAGCGATAGAACGATGAAATTCTATCGATGCGCGTTGCATCGACGCGGACACGGGGAGAGAGAGAAAAGATATTGGGAATGGCCATTGTTGACCATGACGGAGGAAACGGCCATCCTCCTTCCTTTTTTTCCCCACTCTCCTATTTTCTCCTTCCAGTCGCTTAGAGTTACGCTAAAACGATGATCTTCGACATATCATCGTAAATATCCTCATCGTTGTGTCATATTTATAGACATTACTTTTATCTTTATAATTTCAGAACATTTTCTCTTAAGACAAGAATGGAGAGGAATAATAGTACTGAGATATATTAAAGCAAGAAATACATTCGTAATAAAAGATAAATCAAATATAAAGCCGATCATTATTTTAATAAACGCAAAATTGAATAGAATGAAAAAGCAGAGGGTATTAAAGCATAATTAAACATCCGTTATTTTTGCAAATTAAACAAATGCGTTAAAACGGCAACTAATAAAATGAATAACCGCTCTATCGGATTAACAAATAGCTCGTGATCGAATTTAACACTATATTCGACTCGGATCACGGCGAGCCATACAACACGAACGAGCAAGCAATAGCGATGAATTATGATATAACGAGAGCGATTGTTAATTAGCCGCATCGACGTATGCACGCGCAAGTATAATAGGCGCGCGTGACCCGATTCCGTGGCGCGTATTCAAATAACAATATATTTATTAACGACCACGTATACGTCCGGCGACGCGTGGCCTCCGGTCGAAAGAGCGTGACTGCGAAACTTTATAAGCGAGCGATGGTAACGGCATCAATATATGTACGCGCATGCCGTCGCGTATCCATTCTGACGATGCGTGCATATGAAGGAATAAAGTTCGTACGAGAGACTTTTCTCGCGCAAAGACTTTTCCGGTCGACGGTGTATTTCCGTTTGAAACTACAGCTTTCGCAATTTGACGTTTAATGCTACGCTACTCTGGAGATTATCATGCATAATTTCGCGCTTAATTTCCTAACATCGAAAGTAACCGGGAGCGCGATAGAAAGACAGACTTTACGGGATTTTACGCGAGCGGTGGCCAAAAAAACTCGATGAATTAGAGAGAGAAAGGGAAAAGTATCGCGATGTTAAAATAAAACATAGGCCAAGGAATCGTTTACCCCGATAAAAGGCGATAAAATGAAAAGCCAGATAATCATAAAAAGAATCGAGACTATTTCTACTGCAAGAAATCATTGAAATTTCACGCTAAATAGATTGGAGAATTTTTAATCCCTTCAATATAATTAGAAAATTTTCATTTAAAATCTTTGAAAAATAATATAAATAATATTGATCAGTATGTGTACCAATTTAAATAAATACGCACTCTATATATAAGAAAACAATCTTATTTTGTTTATATAAAATTTTGAAACAATTTAGCATTTATATTATATGTTCTTTGAATAAAATAAATTTTGATGTCGCTTGTAACATAATATCATACACGAATATCAACCTTATGAAAACCCGAATGTTGTATCTTTTTGATATTATCGGCTATGAATGCGATTAAACCGTCATTGACAGTACGGTATATTAATATTATGCTGGTATTAACGATACAAACGTTTTTCAAAACGCTCTCATCCGCGCGAGCTTTTCATAAGCGTAAAATCCGTAGAAATTAAACAAAACGACTGCTATTAATGACTATTTTCACATGAATAGACGTTATTAACTCAATATGTTATATGTCAAACAACAATATAGCATTAAATCGAATATCGGATAAAAGAAGCGACCGTATGATATAACGAGCGCTTTATATTTTTCATTTAGATTATTATTACATTCACACACACATCATTTCAACGCGCAAATATTAGGCGATGGCAGGCGCTCGGCTCAGGCAGTCGGACCACCTTTGCGTCAGTTTCGCATTCGGCATTAATCACGGCCCTGGCCCATTAACGTCGCGGCCATACTTGGCCAACTATGATGCCCCGTCGTTATGTTCGCCGGCCGCCGCCGAATCGCGTTGCGTGGCACATCTCGGCGATGGCCGAACTTCTCGGCGTTCCGCATTAACCTCCGAGTTAAGATATTAGAAATTGCAATCAAGAAGATATGGAAACCCCGAACTCCCTTTCTTCGCGTCCCCTTTCCCTCACTTGTCCCCGTAGTAACATCGGAGGACGGAGGACAGTGACCCCCAAAATGTCGCCCTTCTCCTTCCCTTCCTCCTCCTCCTCCTCCTCCTATCGTCTATGATGATGATGGTGACGGTAGTGGTAGTAATGGTGGTGGTCGTAGTCGTAGTCGCGCGTGCATAACTTCGTGCTCTCTTGGTTCTGCCAGCAGCCGGCTAAGTATTGATCGGCTCTGCCCGCGAGAACCACATGGCGACTCGGCATTCGTACAAACTCGCGCGTCTCCGCCGGTTCTCGCCTCTAACATGGCGACCGTGGGTGGTCACGTGGCCTCACCATCCCCTCAACGATGCTGCACCACCACCGATGCAACGCGGACTGTCAGTGCGCACTCGACCACCGCAAGGGATATATGATGCAGCCACGAATCCGTTCCTCTCTGTCTCTCTGTCCTCTTCTCGCTCGATCTCTCTTTCTTATCCTCTTACTCTCTCTCTCTCTCGTTCTCTCCCGCTCCGTTTTCCCTCTGTCTCTCTCAGCGCCTCTCATTCCCACCGGCTCTGTTTCTATCTCTTCCTGCATTCTCCTCTTCAGAGACGGCTTAAATATTTGCACGACCAGATAGAACGATATTGCGCCGAAAGTCTGGATTATTTGTGGCCAAATGCGGGAAAAATCGGTCGGGGAGAAGAACGAAATACGCGGGTTGTAATTGTAGGGATATTCTGCACACGGCGCTCTGAAATTCGGTACCGGAAAATAACGACGCTTCACTGGATACGGGTTGGAGATTCATCCAGCTTCGGTTGGTACAAGCTTTTTAATCCAGGATCACAAGCTCACGTGGAGGATCTCTCGTTCTCTCTTTCTTTCTCGGCCGGTTGTCCTTTCGTATATATAGTCCTTTTTCTCTTTTCTTGTATCTATCAGCGGGCGTTCCTGTGATCCCAGGATGCACACGCTTGGTCGATCGTACGTGTATCGGACATCTTAAGCTACGATATTAGAAGCCAGCCGTGGCGAAGATGGAAAAAGAGGAAAAAGGATCGAGAGGAAAGAGACGCGATCGTTTCCGAGAGCAATGGTGCCTGAGTCAAAGTATCCTCCAGACACCCTCCATTTGTCCCTTCTAAACCCCCGGTCGTCCTCAGTGGCCCTCCGCTTTCTCACGACTGACGTATCGCCTTGCAGGACGAAAGAGGAGATAGGAAAGAAAGAGAGAGAGAGAGAGAGAGAGAGAGAGAGAGAGAGAGAGAGGGGACGAACGAGAGAAGACGATCGATCTTCCGGAATGCCAACCATAGCGATTGAAAAGCTTCTGATTCGTGACACGAGACGAGAAATCCAGTTCCACGAAAGTTTGATCGCGTTCAACGGTACGTTGATAGATATGTCAATCTAGAGTTGTATCAGCATTCCCATCTGAATTCGTTATTTCGGGAATGCTACTACATCGCAATGTTAATTACGTAAGAAAATGCATGCGCACGTTTGTACCGTGTTCAAACGACAAGAAACACGAACTACCCACGACTCCTTGTCGCAGATAGTTTAAGATGCACCGACCGCGTCTTACAACTTACATATTCTAACACAGAATTTGCAGTAGCGCCCGAGAATTTGCGAGATGTGATTCAAAGCGAAAACTTAACACTACGCGCGAAACTCTCGAAACAGTATCATTAAATATTAAAAGATATTTACACGATACTACTACTGGCGGTTAAATTATCGCCGAGAGATACGGGTGTTTCGGATTGTATTTCTTATTACCGAGGGATCGGAGAATGGATGCTGAATACGCGTATCGTAAATTAAGAACCGCCGGAAGCTTGAATCAAAATAAGAGGATCGTATAACCCCTAACGATCGAATGCCAAAAAGAAAAAATTGAAAAGGAAGAAAGCAGGAGAAAAAAGAAAAGAGGGAACGAGCATCGAAACAATGCATTTATCGACATTAATGTTTTAGAAACAATGGCGAGCAAAAAGAGCGTTTCAAATTATAACTCGTTATCCAATACTAAATTTCTCTCTCTCTCTCTCTGTTTCTCTTTCTCTCTCGAATATAAATTGTCAAAGATTATACCATGTACTTGGAACCAAGAAATATACGACCAACCGATAACTATGTGTGGAATTAATATCCGCGTAAAAAGATTATGCTGTACCAAGGCTAACAAAAGAATATGCGCTGGCTAATGTGATGTATCCTGCGGAATGTTTGTGAACGATCGATCTCGTAGAGAACGAGTCAACGCTTCACGGCGATGACCGTCCGAAAAGCCTTGCCGATGTTTCCGTTCGCCATTAGTCGGAGAAGCGGAAAGAGGGAAGAAAAGTAATGTTTCGATTTCCACGAAGACATTTCGGAAACGGACGTAGGAACGACGATAGGAAGTTTCGTCCATCGCTTTATCGAATGGCCGATAATGTAAATAATATTTTTTCCAGTGTGGAACTAATAAAGATAACATTCTTATAAAAAGGAAAAAAAGATAAAAGTAAAATAGAAGAATTTTCTATGTAATATATTTTCGAATTGTACATATAAATCGATCTCGATTTCTTCAGCAATTTAAACTAGCGAATGTGTATTTTGTTCATTTTTTTCCCATAATTCTACAATTTAAATCAAGTTCAATCGACGATCCAAAATTATAGAATGACAAATACGACACTCGATAGAGATAATCATTGCAATTACGCGTAAACTTTTCGGGAGGACTCGAGGGGGAAGCTTTTAAAAGTCTTAACGATACTTGCGAACAGCCGAAAGCCCCGAAAAAAAAAAGCGATGAAAACGATAAAAGAGGCCAAGCCGGAGGGTTGGACGTCAAAGTTTAGAAACGGAAAGAGAAACGTCGCGGAGGGGAAGAGAGACGACAGACTTGGAGTTCGTATTGATCCACGTGATACGCTCGATTAGCCGCGAATTGCAACGGATTGAAGTAACTTACAACATATTGAGACCATCGGGCATAATGGTTTCGTGATTCGGCCAAAGGCTGTGGCAACAGACAGAACTGATATTCCCCTTCGATGTTTCCCTATCGCGTGCATTCAAGAGTTTGCGCAACCGATGCACCGTGTATAACGGGACGAAATCTAATCATCACTGATGAGAAATAGGAAGAGAAATTTCGAAGCAAAACGCAGTTTAATATTTTTCGCGATTATGAATTAAATCGGTAGTATATATATTTAAAAAATCTAGTGTAACAATTCGAAAAAAAGAAAAATTATATATATTATTCTCACACTTAATTTCCAAAATTTATGAAATAAGCATAGTGAATAATACTCGTCAAATTAGGTAAAAACAAATTGCGTGATCGCGGTTCTAAATTTAAGATACTTTAAAGACGATCGAAAAAAATTTTGTATAAAAAAAATCAAATATATATATAATATTTAAATAAATTATCGTGACGCGCATACGAACGAGATGGTATTCTGCGAGTGCGATATTTCTGGACACTGTACAGAAGCGGGCGTGCACACGTAGTGAACAACCGGAGAACTGCGCTTAGTAATTACGCGACGGAAAAATCGCGAGTGAAAATCAACAACGGAGAAAAACCTGTGTAATTGAGTTTGCGAAAGTTGTTCACCAAGCGACACGGCGATGTGTCCACGTGCATTCCCCTTTTTTACTTTCGTTTTCTCCTTCTTCCCCGCACCCTCTCTTTCTCTATCGCAAATCCATGATCACTTCCCTCCCGTCGCATTTCTCTCGCACGTCTACCCACCATTGTATAAATCGCGATCGTGCTAAATTAATTATACATTGCTTTAGTTAGGCACCGACATTTGCCTGCTCCGCGGGGCGCCGCTTGACGCTTCGAATGCGATCGTAGACGCGACGGAATGGTTTGGATTTGAAACGGAGCATAGGTATAATTAAGTGTTCACGACAGCCTTCTGCGATCGTAATTCGTTGGAACAGTGTGCGAGTGTGCCACGATTTCGACTTCACGGCTCCTTCGTGCATCCGAATTGCGGTCGGCTACAGCAGACGCTTTATCGAGTAAAGCTCCCCGTTCCGTCTAACGAAATTTGTAGCGTGTCCCTGCTTCGTGCTTTTAGCTGTCAAGATTCCTTATACCTAATTTCTTCTACGAACAATAGTTGAAGCTAAATTTTCAATATCGAATAAAACTTTCATCACAGCTTCGTACATATTATACATGGTGACGGTTAAATTTATTTCAATATTTAATATTCATTTCTATATAATTTGAAGCGATAAAGTTTTGACTGCTCGAACCTCTGAATATCGAAGAATTAAAGGAAATAATTCGATGCGCACTCGAATCGAATGATTTTTATCATAAATCCCTTCTATTCTCCCCTACTATAAAGGTTCAATTTTGCCCGTACGTTTCGTCGTGATTTTTACGGTATACATTTCTTTTAAGAGATTCAATTCTTCACGCTCTCCACGTCTCTGCGTCGCCAGTAGCCGCTGGCTCGCAGATCTGAAACAACAGCGTCCTCGCAACAACATCTACCTCTAAAAATCACCTCCATAAACAGGCAGCGTGTTTGCCATGTACACTCTGTGCAACCCTCTCCCATATTCTTCCACGATTCTGTACTTTCCCTATTGCGTTTTCACCATGTGTACATACACGCACACGCGCGCGCGCGTATGTACTCGGCGATATGTATTGTATCCATTCGCAGACATGTACATAAAGATTTTAAACGAACCTCTTGTTCATTTTAAGCGCGGCATTATGTTTAAAGAAAAATAAAACAACGCCAGTTATACAACATATATACATCACACAGTTACGATTAAATTATAATATCGTATATAACCAAATTTCACATGTTAGAATATTCTGTCTCTAAAAGTAATAAAATATTATATTAAGATATTTCTATAATTTCAAAATTGTTAATGACATGAATTAAAAACGAGATAAATATATACTTCATATAAGTATAATAACGTAAAATCTTGATATATTTTAAATAGATTATTTCAAATAAATTCGCAAATTTAACGTGTATCGTTATCATCGTATTTGTGGAAATTTCACGGCGTAACAGCGAGTTTTTCCCTCCGAAAAACATTGCCCATTCCAGCGGCATCCGAGTTAGGCTCGGCGCACGACCACCCTCCCCCCCCCCCCATCCACGCCTACTCTCGCTCGTCGTGCACATTAAACTCAACGGCTTCGCTAATGCCGCTTTTCGTTTCGTCCCCCTCGTACCTAGCGACCCTTCTACCCCCGTCGTCTATACTCCGGCCATCCACTTTGCTTTCCGTCCCAAATTGATTGGACTGCGAATCGGTAGACTTGAATTATTCATACTTTGCCCGGCGATAAACCAATTTCTACGCCGGCCAAATCGAGGAAGAAAAGATCGGACCGCCACGCGAGCGACGAAACGGAGGACGACGTTGGGGTATAGTTCTCGAACAAAGAGAGCTTTGGCGAAGATTGAACGAACAAAAAAGGCCAACAACGAGGGACGCGTCAGCGACGCGGTGTGGAGGTCAGTTAACTTTGCTGGGAAGATCATCGGACGAGCTACTGCGACGCCGTTTAATTTCATCATTCCATCCAATGACACGGAAGACGCGTCCGAGAGGGAAAATAAACGACTTCGCGCCGGCTTTATAACGGCGAGTTAAAGCGCGAAAGAAAGCATATCACCGTCATATCTCTCTCACTCTTTTTACTTTTTCTGTGCTGCTTGTAACACGCGTACTACACACACACACACACATTCTCTCTCCTCTCTCTCTCTCTCTTTCTCGGTCTATAAAGAGAAATATTCTCCTACACTCTAATACGGTATTTTAGTCTGTAGGTTAAGGACAAGTGAATCGTTGTCTGCTTTAGAAAGACGCAGCTCGATGTCGGCGTGTGTAAGCGTCGTTAGGGAAAAAAAAGGCGAGATACGTATCGTTAATCTACTTGTGAAAAAAGCGCGTCAAATTTTAAAGCAGTAAGATTAAATCGATACTTCTAAATGTGATCCTCAACACACTCTAAATGTACAAGATTAAGATACTTAAAATATATATATATATATATATATATGCATACATATATATTAGAGATATTCTGAGAGCTGGAATTGATTATATTATCTTTTATAATAATAACTATCTAAGGTAGACATGATAGCTCGATAGAAATATAAGAGCTATGTTAAAGATTTTCGTATGATTTTTATCGTCACGGACACTGATTTACAACGATTTTCGTTTACTACCTCACCCGAGCGCATCATCACCCGCGATAAGAGGACACTTTCAGCAATACCCTGACGAGGGAATCGCTCAAGCCGCTGCTGCTTCCCAGTAACCGCTCGCCGCTTTTGACCTTTTGCTTTCCTGGATCAGGCACGGAGCGGAGGGAATCTTCTCGACAAAAGATTTATGAACCCCTTGCCGTCACGATAGCAGTATGCTACTTATTCTACCATTGAGTATACACTCAAAGGTGCAAAAAAATGCGGGAGCGGTATATACATGGTATACGCCATGTTCAGAGAAAGAGAGAGCGAGAGAATAAGAGAAAAATCTTGAAAAAAAGAAAAGAATATCCGTTCGTTTCTCCAATCAATCATCCTCGCAATATACATAATTAAAATTGTCACCTGTCAATTATAGGATTTCACAAATCAATAAAAATTTATTTACAGAAGCACAAAATTAATTTCAAAAAAATCTGATAAGTAAATATATGTGATAAAAGTAACAAAATTGGATTGAGAATTATATTCAATATATCGTATTTAAGATGGAGAAAAAAATCTAATCGATTGATTTCGTAGTATTTAAAATAATATAAAATAAATATTTTATTATAGAATAAATATTCTACTATACTTCTAATTCAAATAGCGAGCTTCCGTTAACGTATAACTAATATCATTATCCGCGTCACTTTCGACACGATTCAGAATCGCGATCGATCTAGTTATAATAATCTTGCTCCCTTCTAATCGAGGAGAACGACGATGAAAATGTATCATTAACGCAACAAACGCTATCGATGTTTAACGACAACTTTAGCAAGTATGTCGCCGTCCCATCGATCTACTTGTTTGCCGAGGTCAATGACACTGAGACGCTACAGCGATCAGTTATCCCTTCCTCCGGGGAAACTCGTGGAAAAAGTTTGCCTTTTTTCGTCGACGACGCATGCAGCCGCTACACTGTCCTAACAAATGGTCTTTTTCTTAAGCGGCATAAATTTTATTGGTGCTCTTCCTCCCTCTCTCGTACGCGGGGAGTTAGCACAGGGATCCATCTCTCTAGAGCGAGAGAAGCCAAACTACTACCACATATCTCGTCCATGTTCACATTCCGCGCTCAGAGTCAATTGACACGATTCCCAGTAATTTTAGCCAGTGGTTAGGCCGAGGTCAGGTTATACGTGCCGCGGCGTATATACAGCAAGCTGAAACTAATCATAATGTATCCTCGTCGGTCGACGAGAGGCATCGGGGGGAACGGAATCGCCGCTGTGATTGGTCCGTTGCGGTATTCCTCGCTACCAGATAAAGTTACCATAATATGGATTAACTGCCCGCCATAGCCTATATTCTGATCCGGCACTCACGCTCCAGCTCACCGTGTAGTAATGAACTCGTAACGGCCACTGTTATCAGCTGCGCCGCTGCTCGAGTGTCTTTTAATGACGATTCACGTGAGCGCGTAATCGATATATCGTGAGTACGCGAGACGCGTAAGCGGAAAACGCGCGGTATTGCGGTATTTGATTTATCAATCGAGTTTAATTACATGACAGACAATCCGCTTGTAGAATTTTTAATCGAATAAATTGAAATACTAGTATAAATTGACAGCATTATCATAACAGCATTCGCATAAATCTCATAATGTTCACGTATCTCGAATGTTTTCAAATATCGTATACTCGATACGATACCACGTATCTATTATTTTTCGTAGCGATTTATTATTGCATCGTATCTTTTTACGGTAAAATTTTACCAATGTCGTTGACACCGATGCGTGCATAAATTTTCAAACACGAAGGAAACATTGGCACGTCGCGTATTTCCTGCGCATCCATTTAAAAAAATTGTTGCACGATTGCCAAGTCTGCTCGTTGAAATTTACGACGAATTCGACTGTGATGTCTCGCCCCGCGTTATCGATCGGCGCGACTTTCGGAATGCTAAAGGGTGCGCGCGATTCCAGCCCAGTGATCTCCCTTTATCCGTAATACACTGGCGCGCTGTTTTCGGGCTGCCAATGCGTGTGGCGCATACCAATTTCGATTTTTAAACCGAGCAAGTGCGGCTCTTGCAAATGATCTCCGCGTTCAAAAGTTGCGTGTGTGATTTACGACGATCAAAAAACACGCGGATATTTTTTACGTTTTAACGAACGGCGCGATTGCAAATCTGGCGGCCGACGTGACATCTAAATATCACGACTTATCAATCGCGAACTACACGGCAGAAAAAAATGCAACAAGTATCTCTATAGAAATTCTGCGAGAGAGCGGGAGTTTATCCTAAGAAAAAAAGAAAGAAAAAAAAAAGAGAGAAACGCGAAAGTACTCGCGATACTGGCCGATAATTTTACCGCGCAGGATCCCGATTAGCGATTCAATAATGACATTTGGACAATGGACACGGCGGAATAATTATAAAGAGGATTTCATTAGTATACAATTGGCTAACCGGTTATTGTCCCTCTTTGAACGTCACGGCCGATAGAAGTGGTCGCCACTCGCGCTGTGGATAATAAGCGCATCGTGGAAAATGTTTGGTTGATATAGACAATGTGAATTGGTACTACGAAAGTAATCGAGCGTTATTTCAGTTCCGCTTGAAACTCGATCAATTTCATCGATGCATCAAGAGATGTAATAAGTCAATTAAATATAATGAAATAATCACAATAAATCATATGTATAGAAATACGCGGATTTTGTACAAACGCAAGTCACCGGAAAAAAAAAAAAAAAAACGCAAGACGACAAACATCTAACATAAGCATCGCCATAGTCACGATCGAATAATTTACGAATGCAAAATCGATTTGAATAACACACGTTAGAAAATCAACTGTAATGTATTGATCCGTAATGCGGTCTCTTCATCATTATCGGACGTCTCGTCGATTTGCCAGCTGTCAATAGGAAATTACGACTGCGCGTCACGTAAATATTTAGCGATCGTATCGGACAACGCGCATTAACGCAGAAACGTTATATTCGCCGAAGCGTAGGGGTTATAAGAGATCGTAAAGGGTGGATTTAATCGTCACGTAATTGTCGTTTTAATCGATTATTGCGCTCCTACCTCTTTAAACGTCACGATTGATAAAAACGCGACAGCGCGAACCGCATACGGGTCATGCCATGTTCACGCAATAGGCAATCCCGTGGAAAATGCTGCATCGTCGAGAGGCTTCGCGACGGCATATATATCAGAAATACATTCGTCGTTGATTATAATTTCGGTGTTCCGCGGCGGTGGTTTTGCCCGTTGTAGAATTAGCAGAAATTCTGGCTCAGCGAACAAAACGATATCGCAGCGGCAGCGCATTAATGACACGTGCTTCGCGTAATTTCAATAGGCGACGCGGGACATCGCGACCGCACCCTATATCGCGATGCGTGCGTGCATGGGAGATGCGACGGCTACGCATCGTCGAACGAAATTCATCGCGACGTAATGAACTTGTGTTGCCCGGATGTCGATAGACAGATAGACAGAGAGAGAGCGGGACATTTATTCGAGGTACTGGGTAGTAAAGTTCCCTGTAACTCCGCGAGCAGAGAATATAGATCATATAAATGATTATGTATGCAGATCGTGGGTGCAGTAAAATTGCAAAAAGGATTCTAAAATTTAAACATTTAAAAAACATACCATGGTTATATTTCCAATATAACTTGCGTATAACACTTTTTAGAGAATAACATCCATAACTCTAGAAAAAATGATCCGTTACGAATGAGGCGTTACGGGATAAATCGGCAAAGAACATAACGCCATACACGTGGAAAACTAACGTTCCCAGCAGTGCGGCTTGCACCAAAAATGTGATCAACGAGCGGACATAATTCGTAGAACCTCAAACTAATGGCCATCTGTTCCCGTGGTTCAAGTAATTACAGCGGTAAAGCGCGGTTCTTAATTCCGACGATTAATCCACATTTCGCGCGGTACATTCGGAATGATTTAAGAAATTTTACGGTGAGGCGGCTGCGATAATAGCGCGTGTGAAATGTAACGTTTAACTTGCCCCGAGCGCGGCGAGTACCGCGCTATTAGAAGCGGAGAACGAACGATGTTGAAAATGATAACTAATTTATGCCACGTAATCTCGGGGGGGAAAAAAAAACATCATGCCCGCTACACGCTATGTCGTAACTGGTACGCATTAAATAATATTGCACGCTAAATAATACGCACCAAAACACTATACATTTCGCAGAGTTTGCCGTTGAAATGCCGGCAACTGTCAAAATGTGCTCTACGGGTTGCCAAAAATTGCCTTACGACCGCCATCTTTCTCGAGATATGTTCCTTAAACAGCAACATTTGCTCTCTCTCTTTTTCTCTCCTCTCCCCTCTCCTCGTTTTCAATCTCCATTGAATAAATTATAAAATAAACTAACCTACTCTTTACAATTCGTGAAACGAGTTACGTGTGTTCACATGAAAAAATCTATTAATACATTAGGTACGTTAGAAAGATACATTATCATTGCTCATACTGTAAACACTTTAGAAAGAAAAATGTTTGTCTTCAAACCCCAGCGGGAATAGATATGCAGGTTTCCAACTTTACCCATCTAGGTACAAAGTTTCGTCGCTTTTCGAGAGTTACGAGTTGAAAATTTGCTATTGCTATTGAACGCCATGAATAAAGCCCTATTTATGTCTACGTTTCTAGTTGCGCGCGCGGTTGTAGTAAAAAATTTATTCCCGTTGATAAAAAATTATTTTGAATAAAATATAACTCTTTTATCGACTCGGCTTGAATTTAAACTTAAACACTAGAAGAAAACGCCAATTTTTATGCACGAAGATATTAATAGCGCACTCTAAATGCACGCTCTGCGGGAGAGACGGGCGTCAAACGCGGGGAAGAAAACGGCGAGTTCTAAACATTCGAGTTCTCGCCGCTATCACTCAAATCGTTCGGCTCCCTCCCCTCCCTCCCTCCAGCTCGCGCTACTACGAAGCGACGTAGCCACAGCCACTTCGGAGCAATTTATTTCGCTCCTTCCCGCCGTCGAGATATCGTTCCGTCGCGGAAAGAGTGATGGATGTTGGGGCGTCGTTTCTACGCGAAAACGTACAAAACACGCGGAGCCCCGTTAAGGTCGAGTGCCTCAGATGTAGGACACTTTATACGCCAGTTCCACCTCCCTCCTACTCTCGTCCCTTTTAGATCCAGTTCTCGATAAAACTCGTCGTCGACGCGGCGTGTCCGTTTGAATTAGTTATGCGCGCGAGGGATGTAATGCGCGAGAAAGGAAAGTAACAAATGCGTTTTGAAGGACCGCCGAGAGGAAACGACAGTTTCCCCAAAACGCGCTCGTTACGGTCGTAGAAAAAGCTTTTTAGAAATAATGCTACTCGCGAAATTAACGGGAAACTGCTCCTGTACCATTTATGCGCGGTCTCGTGGAATGTTGTAATTCTGGTAAACGCACAGGATGAAGTTTATATAACGTAACGTAAACCGACACTTCCGTTTATCTTTCACACTGTGTTACGAAGTTCAAGTTAATAAGTTTCTCTCACGAGATATTTATTAAAGTGAATATCGCATGTGCGAGTTAACGCAATCCTGACAGAAAACACGATAAGTAACGTTAATTTTTGTGGAACAATACATAAACTTCAAAAAATTATCTTGCTTCATTAAAGATTCTTATATACAGTATATATACGAGTATTATTTTATGTAAAACACGTTTAAACAGCTATTGTTCTGTATAACTGATCGAAATATTGATCTCTAATTATTCTATTTTAGTAAACAATATTTAAAATCAAAAATTGCTTCGATAATTTATTCGTAATATTTGAGTAAATGTATCGTAATTAGCCTGGTATTATCGATCTTGTGTACATCGAAGTATTCAAGATCAGCCGAAACAATATATAACACATCAATTTCGAGTAATTATCCGAAAGAAAAAAACCTTCGTCGTACTAATAATTTTACTTCGCAAAAACGTCCAGTATTTACATATTCAATATTCATATATTCGATGTAAAAATATTTGCTCGGGTGTAGAACATATCGTGGATACATGAAAAATCTTCGCGAAATGCATAAATAGCGCTGGGGGGGGGGGGGAATAATCACAGCGTTGAATCACATAGCTTCTAAATCAGCTGTGAGACTGTCAGAATAAAACAAAAATCGCAACGTATTGAAATTTTGCAGGCTCGTTTTCGCTTCGTTGTCCCAAGTTTCGTGTTTGTGACATGATGAACGAATCGTTAGCGTAATAGAATGAAGCCACGAGATTACCTAATATATATATATATATATATATATATATATATATATATATATATATATCTGTATTTTATCACCGGCAAAACGCGCTTTAATAATATAACCGGAACATCGCGGTCGATAACTTTGTTTCTGTTTTCTTATTCGAATAAGGAAAGTCGGGGGATGAAGGGGGGGAGGAGGATTATACCACTGATTAAAGTTTGCAGTCACCGACTCGAAACGGAACAATCCTTCCTCGACAAGGGAAAATCCATTCGCGAATGGGGAAGGTGCATGATCCTGCATTCGTTGCAACTTCACGATCATTACGTAAGCAAACGTTTTTCTTTCTCTCTCGGCCTTGGAGAATACGGCTTCGAACTTTGCGGAAGTCCTTAACCTCTATCGCGAGAAGGTTATTATTCAACATATGAAACGTCGCTCAATATTGATGTTCAAATTCACGAATAATCGCTAAACATAAAGCCAAATAAAGAGAACAATAATTAAACTTCTCGTCGTCATCATATTCTTTTCGATTGTCCTCGGAACTTTTTTCTTGAAAATTTTATTTTTGCCGTAAAAGACGTACCAATTTCCTTAAATAAATTTCTATGCGGTTAATAAAATTCGATCATTATTTTGCGCAGTCGTGTCGGAAATATTTATCGGATGTCATTAGATACTCGAATACACCATTTCACGATTGGAAATACGGAAAGCAAACTTGTCGACGATCCGCGAGCTGCACTCGCGCAAGATCGATAATCGAAATTATTAATCATTAGCACGCACTAATTCATACCACAAACACGAAACAAGGACAAAGGGGACGACGAATCGAGAAAACTGCTCTGTATGTTATTCATCGGCGCGCACACAAATCAAAAATGATCACTCACCTAGCTGGACGTACATCTTCGGCCTGACGTTCTCCTGCCAAGCGGCCAAAGCGAGGGTGACCGTCGCGACGAAGCACCAACAGGACAGCAACGGGTGCATCCTGGGAGCAACGCGGAGGCTGGCTCGCCTCATCCTTTCCTCGCGATGGTGTCGCAGCGATGTTCGGAATGACGTGCCAGGATTCGTAGTCTCCGTCGCGGGCACTGAACGACCGAAAAGCGGCACACGCGAGAACGAAACTCCGGAAGGAATCGCGAACACGTACCGCTCGCACCGTGTATTATCACCGTCACACTGTGCGATCCGAAGCACCCTTGACTACGCCCGCGAGAGACACTGTAACGCGGCGCGAGTTAACCTATTATCTATCGAGCGAATACCGCGGGAAGAGAGAACGCGCGCGTTGCTTTCTCTCAAACACTCACTGCGCCGGAAGCAGCTGCGCGGGTGTCGCGGCAGTCACGTGCGGCGCGACGTTCCCGTTTGTCGCGGTCGTTGCATCCACGGTCGTCCACCGGCAGCCCGCTGCGCGCATGTTTTCCCAAGGACGATGGACCGCCTCGCAGCGGCCAAGCGGCACATTCACGAAGCCGCGAGACGGCCGATGCACGACAAAGGGAAAGTAGAAGGCGAGAGTCGCAACCAACACCCGCGCTCACGCGTTCAAGCGTCCACGCGCGAGCGACGTTAGGATAAACAACCGTTATTACGTCCCTTATTGCGCAACGTCACGACAAACACGCGCACACCGGTAAACACCATCCGCACTCGCTGCCGATCGTCGTCACACTAACGTCGCGACAGATGACGCTCCCCACCAAGCGCCGCACTCCCCACTCCTACTCCCACTCTCCGCGCCGATACCACGCGCAAGCGCCGTTCGTATTAACGCATACCTTTCTCTCTCCGTCTTTCGGAACCGTATCTGCGTATGCGTGATGATTACGCGTGTGATTTTCTATACGCGTCGCTCGTCGTGCACGCACGTGGATATGGCGGTAAAACTTTACGGATAGTACACGTACGTAGGAGCGGAGGAAAAGATAGAGGCAGTGGAGCTTTGGAAGGGTACGCACGAGTAAGCGATTAAGAGGCGAGATGCTGGAGGAGAGAGGGTGACACCGGGCAAGCGTCGATTTTCAACCCCACTACCTTCGCGGCGCGATTACGCCGCTGTCGTCTTCCACGTCGTCGTTGTCCTCGTCGTCGACGTCGACGTCGGTATCTCGCCGATGTAGCGCTGCTAACCTGGAATGAAAAGGAGGATCGTTATTTGGGTCGATCAAAGACACTTTAATCCGCGACGCTCGTATTTTATCGTGACGTACTCTTGCGATGTCTCGTGAAACACTTAATTCGCGACAATAACATCCGAAATGGAATCTTAGGAGATATTTTTATCTCTGAATGATCTCTCTAAAGGGAAATCTAAATGATGCTAAAATTTTTTGTGTCTTCTTGTTTTTCGATTATACGCGCACTTAAAGAAAAGGGAGAATTTTATGAAAACTTTCATTTAGGATTCTCAAATTACCAAACTAGTTGACATTGCGAGATGAAGATTCTTCAATGAAATCTTGATTAAAATTATCAACTTTAAATTCTTCCAACACGGTGGAACTTATTGCGTAAAATCTCATCGCTCCCCGAACCAATCAGATTTGATAGCCCGATATTTCTGGAAACTCGAAAACCGCAAAGTGTCAGAGTGGACGAAGAAATCCGATTACGATTCGATTTCGCGTAAACGCACGCGCTTGCAAATTCCATGGGGTCCCTACACAAATAAGGTTTCATCACGCAGAAAGTTTTGGCTGCGGCGGGATAACAAAATTATCCAAATGCGACTGATTCGTCAGCGAATTTTATGAACATATCCCGTATGCGCGATGCGTAGCGACGCCGCCGACGTTGACATTGTTCATTAATTTGGCGAACCAAGTGCACGAACGACGGGGGAAGGGGGGAAACAGGGCTGATGGACACCACGGAGGGGGAGGTATGTGTGCATCGAGACTCTAATTCCTACACCAATGATTGGACATGCCTGCACGAGGGAATTCGCCGGGTGTCCACGACGTGTACACGCAATTTCGCGTGGATGTGCGTGTCCGCGCGTACATGTCCGAGCGTATCGTATTCGCGTCCAGCGTTCACGCTCCTTTAATTCTCGATACGCTAAAACACTCGATCGACGTATATTTGTGATTCCGACTTGATGCGCAATTTTTGAGAGAATTCAAAGAAATCATTTCTCTTTTCTTCTTTTGCTTTTTAAAGATAACAAGCTCCTTTATATATCAATTTATCCATTTCTTTAAATTAATTTTAAATTATCTTTACAATGTGATAATTTACTTTCCGAAAGTAATTAATAATTGAAACTCAGACGTAATGTATTTTGACTTATCATCTTTGAAATGAAGGCACACGAAAACGAGTATATTATGATACGTAATTTTAAACCACTCTATGTTAAAATACAGAATATAATACTCATATATACCGCATGTAAAATTCTCACATGAATTTCCATGGAATAATATTCACGCGGCGGCTGTTTCTTTCATAATTAGTATAATCTCCGAGCGTATAAATGAAATTATTCGACTTATATATGCTATGTTCCATTTGCTAGGAATGAGCAACGATGCAAAAGAATAACATGAGATACGAATTACTAGTAAAATATTATTAAAAAAGTATCCGTCGTATACACATTAATACAGCCTATTGTTTTAAAGCCATATCTCAATTTTACGACGTGACTTAAGCGCGTAACGATGTTTTTCATTGCAAAAATAATCTATCGATTTCATAAATTCTTTTTGAAATATATACAATATATATATATATATCAATCTGAAAAAAAATCCTCTTTCACCGAAAGGGCAATAGTTTCATTTTAAATTTTAACCATAGTTCATTCAACATTCACGCGTTTATACAAAATCAAATACATATAATGGAGCATATGGACGAGAGTCGTCTAAAGTGATAAGTGGCCATAACAAGAGGAGAAACGATGCATAAAAGATACATATATACCGCACTATCGTAACGTCGTAACGCACGTACGCCTTTCGTTTATGGAGCGATTTAAACTTACAATACAGTTTATCATCGATTATATCATCGTATTTAACATCTGCTTTAATCGGATATATAATGTTGTTTCCACAAATAATGCAATTTTACTCGATTGGTAACAAATGTATCTTTTATATAAAATATAACATTTTTCGCATAATATAATTGTTTTATTTTAAATTAATGTTTGACGTTTAAACTTGTTTTATCGATATACAATATTATTGGATTTGTCATATATATAAAATATAAATAATTATTAACATAATGAAAATAGTTATTAACATCGCGCATGATGTGTCATATTAAATCCTTTTTTTTGTTATCCATATTTTTAATACTGTCTTAGGTATTATAAAGCATCCATAGAGGCTAGATGTTAACTCATCGCAAGCTCTTTGCGCGAGCTACAAAGAGTTAGTCAAAAGGGTGCTTGAATGGCCCCTCGAAGTAGCGTCGTAAGCAACACTATAGATAGCATGCTAATGAAAATGAAGAAACGGAGATTGAATGCATCGCGTCGTCGAGACGTCGCGCGAGCTCAAAACGATACTCATTCACAAATGCGATACGCTTTACGAAACTTACTATTACATCTCAGTGGATCAGCGTGTCACTGGATTACTCGAACGTTGAAGAGGAACGTAGCTCGTCTCTAGTGTCTTCGTAAAGTGCTCTTCTTATATTTCTATTTAAAAGATATATTTTCATAGTGTGTCTCAGAAAAGATATATATTAAAAGAAAATCCTCCTCTTCACATATTTTACATTAGATTTGTTGCTAGCTAGAATCTAATCTTTGAATTTATTAACGTTATGTAAGTATAATTTAAACTGCGTATTAAATTCAAATTTGTTCTCGTATTAAAAATTTAATATAATAGATTTTATTAATAAAATAGAAATATTTCATAGAATCCGTGTATTTTTAAGAAAGAATAAAACATAGGAATTTACATCCTGATTGGAAAAAGAATCGATTTCGAATCTTCCTAGCACCGTACTTCTTTCTTAAGACATCTAGTCTAACATGTAAGGACGATCGAAAGAGATTGAAAAAGACGAGAAAAATGCTAAAGAATGGGCGCGACAGTTTCGGCGAGAAAAGGCGTAAAAACTCGAGAAGAAGATTCGGGGGTAGAGCTCTACGGGATATACTGTCGCGAAATCGTCCCGCGGGAGTGACTTCGTCCGAGTCGATTTCGCGCGCGTTTAACATCGCGCGAGCAACGATGGAAAAGTGCCGGCAGGCAGGCAAGTGTTGTCTGAGGGGTGCCGCAAGAGGTGCGGTGAGGGACGAGGGGACAGCAAGGATCGATAACCGAACAACGGGGAAAATCCCGATGGAAAACGCGCGGGAAGCGCCGGATACTACCGATGTTGCCGAGAGGAGAGAGAAAGAAAGAGAGAGAGAGAGAGAGAGAGAGAGAGCAAATTCGCGGCTATTGGTAGACGTAAACCAAACTCGATTAAGTTTGACTTCCAGGATACGTCGTACGGGTAGAAGAACGGTGTCTCGGATGAAATTAGTCGAATCACTTGTGACGAATTCTCGCGCGACAACGCCATCATCGCTGTCGCTATGCGTCCTTTCTTTTTCATCCATTGACAGCTGCTGCCGGAGACACGTGGAATTTCGCGAAGAATCTTTCTCAGACGGAGATAAAAATTAGCGTAGATAAAGATATCCCCGGTGCATAACGAGACTCTGGTAAAAGTACGGAAGGGTAGGAGCGCGGTAGGATAGATAAGTATAAAAAAAAGGTATGGTTACAGAGGAGCAACGCAGAAAATTCCTGCGGATACGAGTGAAAGTACGGGCAAGAGCGACGACTCGTGCCTGTGGCTCTGCGTGCGCCAAAGGCTCGGAATAAAACTCAATTAAATGCGGCCAAAGTTCAACTTTTGTCAAACGTTAAATAAAAAGGATTTCCCGGATAAAGTTAATTAGCCCACTTAAGTCAGAGTACGTTTGCGCTGGTACGCGTGAGACAAATCTTTCAAGCGAATAAAAAAAAAGAAAGAAAGAAAAGACGAGTGCCGCCGCACGGGGCATTAAGGATAATAGATATCCTGGATCGCCCTATTTTAGTTTTCGAAGCGCCGAGAAGAGGAAGGGCAACTTTCCTCTCGACGAAGTTTCCGGTGAGAGAAGAAAAAGATATTGGATACGGCGAAACTTCCGATACGAAAGATACAGCTCGGCGGCTGAGCACTGATTAAAATCAATTAAAGCCATTAGCACTCAATATTTAAGTTTCTCGTAGTCTTTCGATTCCGCGTCTCGCGAAATAATGGAAACCGATCGGGACTCCAGTCCTCGCCGCAGCGACGGAGCGTTTTCCCTTCGATAAATTCGATTATACACCATCAAAAGTTAAACGAAATATTCCTTAAAATGCCGTAAATATTGCATCAATACCGCCATAAACACGACCATTATATCTCAGTTTGCTGTGCTCACAACCGTGAACTTCTTATTGCATTGCTCGACGTAGACCATAACGACCGGCAATTTTTATTAAACGGAGGAGGAGGAAAGGAAGGAGGACCCCAAAAATAGAGTAAAAAGCAAGACCGAACAACAGGAAAGATTTCGCTAAAAAACGCGAGTACGTTGGTGCGGCGCTTTCCGAGAACGCGAGGTAGAAGGAGGATGGTCGGTATGAAGGGTAGAAGGTTGCAAAAAGAGAGTTGCAGCAAAAGTCGCCGCTACTGTAGCGGTCAGTCGAGCGATCGAAGGGCATGGAACAAAACCCAATTAAGTCCGCCAAACTTCAACTTTCTTAGTAACGTTACATGAGAAACATTTTCTGAATAAAACTGGATAAAAGAAGTTAGGCCATTTGAGCATGGATCGCGCACATACCATCGGTTTACCATCGCCCAACGTCAAATGAGGAAACAAAAATAGAGAGAAAACTAAAAAAAGGAAAGACGGAAATAGTTAGAAAGAGTATGCGGCAAAAAAGCGTTTTTCGACCGCGAGATCAGCGGATAGATATTTATTCAAATAAAGCTCATGAAATATATACTGTTAAAATGTTAAAAGATAGAATAATAAGAGTAGTAAGGGTAATAAAAAAATTGTTTTTAAACTGTTAATATCATTAAGAAGATCCCTTAGGACCGTTGAGTCGAATTAAATCGCGTAATCGCACTCTGAAAATATGACTCGTGTGAGTTTCTTGCGTGATCGCGGGCCAACATCTCAAAAGGGCACTCACCAAAGTCCTCTGGATAAAAATTCAGAAATCAATCGACAGCGAACGGCGCGATTCGCTTTTTGCGAGTTCCAATGTGTCACGCTTATCGAAAATCGTTCGCCAAACGACGGACGTCGGCCGGAATTGAAATCCTTTAGCGAGTATGGCCCGTGATATATAACTGACCTACAAGAAAGATATTTGCCGAATGGAAGGTGGGATGGAACGAGAGATATGAGAGAGCGATAAGTACCACCCCTCTTTCCCTCTCCTACTTATATATGACACGAGAAGGGGAAATACCTATATTCACGCTTATATCGCCAATACGCGCTCAAACGTAAAAGTAATCTCTTCTGTCACCCGTCGCTCTTCGGTAAAATACTGATGAATCCTCGCCTAGTAGAAACGTTTTTATCGACGTTATCCTGGGGAATAACGCGCGCTGGTCCTTTCGTTCATTTTTTCGCGATCCTGCCGCAGTTGTCCCCCTCGAAAATACCGACTTTCGATTAAAAGCCGTTCGGAACGTTCGTGCTACAACGATATCGAGAATGAGGGGCCGGCGAAATGCGAGGGCGGAAAAATGCGGGATGCGTAAAAAAAAAAAGAATAGTCGCGAGGTAACGGAGGTCCTCGAGAAGCTACAACCTAAAAAGCACATAAAGGGCGCGTCACGAAGACGAGAGAACTGCGTGACGTCGGTGTCCTCGAAATTCGAGAGTGAAACGTGATAGCCCACTTTTGTTCGTGATAGTGCGAATGGAGCTCATGCCATTCTTCCGCAAATGAAAAATGTCAGATCGATCGCGACAAATGCCACGAGACATTCTTTTCTATGTGACATTTAATTAATTCCGCGCCGCTGTCCACCGGTATTCTCGCGCAGACATACCATGCTTGAGATTAATTGCGCTTATAAGCATATTGTTCGTATTACCATGCCCTACCATGCACGTTGCTAAGCGGAATTAGCGGTGGGGGAAAAAAAAAAAAAAAACCGTATGGTTTAAATACGAAATATGCGAGAACAATTACTGGCATATATTCTTGTTAAATATTCTCAATGCGAAACCTCTTGGAGAAAAAAATAAAAACAGATGAATGTACATTAATCCTGTCTATCCTCTTCAAATTTATTTACCGCTCTATGAAGGCAATATTTTTAATCTACCGACAAAATTCATTTTGTGTTATATACGTTTTAACTCGATATATATATATATATTAATTGTGACCAAAAACACAAAATTAATAATCTAATAAATCTTCAATAATATGAATAAAAAATTAAGATAAAACTATAATTGGTTAGATTAAGTTATCGATTATATAATATCTTGGGAAGAACGTGTCACTCCGCGTTTCACGTTCTTTAAGCGCGTCGAGGGAAAATAGTAATAATGATAATTAAGCGAATAATTAAGAGGAGCGTCGTCGTTATCTCTGACGAGACTACGGTATTCCGCACGTTACGTCTTCTCTCGGAGTTAGGCAGGAAACGTTCAAACGTCCACGACCGTCCGATTAAAAACTCTAACAACTTTGACCCAGAAAAAAATTGCCTCGTTACGATGTCATTAATTCAAAACAGTTTAATTAGTATACCTTTACAGTTACCCATCCGTGAGCTGCATTCACGTGACGATTAGCTACAAATAAAATGCGTTTCGAAATCGTTGCTCATAAGATTCGCGTAATTTTTTAGAAATATTTAATTGCTAACAAAAAATCGTTTCTCATTTAATGTATAACGGAAGACTGAATCTTAACGATAAATCATATAAATTATTTTCACAAAGTTTCGTGAAATATTAATGACTCTTATTTCTGAGACTGCTTAAAAAGTTATGACAATGGAAAAATTTCGAGAAGATTTTCGTTACACAATGACAATATGTTGGTCTGATGATGTATATCGATGAGAATACGAATCTTCTTTCGAGCCGCTATATTCGCGATACATCGAAAACGGTCTTAGTACTTTGTTCCTCTAATTTATTCACGCAAGGCAAGGAAAGTTTCGACAAATATCCCATTTTACTGGAGTGCTGCTTTAATACCCAATGTTCTATGCGCGCCTAATGCATAAAGAATACAATCGATCTTCGACGGAGTTATAAAATATTAAACAGAGCAGCGGAATGCAAAATGTCTTTCCGTTACCCCGTATCACACGATCTCGGGATATCTCGGATATTCTTTAATGCGTGAAAAGAGGACACGAGAAAGCCGGGCTAATTACGATCTACATTTTTGGCGGAGAGCGCTAAAAGTTCCTAGCGAGTATGATCGATCTTCCGCATTAAGAGATTATTAAAGAGCGGGAAAAGTACATCTAAATAGCACTTAGATACTTCGCGAACTATATATCGCTCGGTACTTTAATACTTTGACATTTAATGGATTAAAAAGTCGATTAATTCGATTTACTCTTTAATGCGTTGAGTTCCGAAGATACTTTTTAAGTCTTGATCGCGCGGAAACCGCGTTTTTGATGCATCAAATAAAAATTACATACACGTCAGTTATCATAATGCTATATAAAAATAAAAATGAAGATAACAAAGCAGTTTTGCGACACATTTGCTATAATAATAAATGACAGCGCTGAATTATAAATTACACTTTCGACAGAATCATGAATATCAATCCTGTGGATCAATGTGCCCTGAATATATTTTCCAAAAAGAATCACGTTATAAATTATAACATCTTGCTATTTATTTATTTGCCATTAATAAATCTGTAACACGAATGTCATCTGTAATCTGTACGTCATCAATATGTCCGTACTTTCCCAAATGGAAAAATTGCACGACGAAATCTTGCCATTTCGCGTGAAATGTATTCTCGTGTTTGCCATTCTTTCTCTCTCTCTCTCTCTCTTTCTCTGTGATACATTTTCTATTCCTGCTCTGATGAATTTTTTCTATTCATTTGGAACTAGAATAATTGCATTAATCTCTTCTTTCATTTCACCGTGAAAATTCCTACTGATTTCTTCACTGAGAAAAACGACAGAATGAAAAGTGTCGGTTATACCGTGAATGCGTTTGCATAAAAATCAAATAATTACACACTTTCAATAAATGACAATTTGCTTCAAGGGAACGGGATTGAAGTCGCGGTTTATTGAATCAATCTGTCAATGTTTCACCGTAATGCCACGTTACGCTCGCGAAGCTCCACGTGTACCTAATGCGAGCTCGGGGGCGTGATCGATCTTAGCGTATCGCGAGGCAACTTATCGCCACGACGTTACACGAACGACCGTAAAGCCGTAATACCGCTACGCTACCAAGGCTATGCTACGCGGATTTCAACTCGTCGTTTCGTGAACGCGCGTCTAGAAGATCGGCCCCGGATAATCCGTCCGTCCACAGTTACGTTCCTGCGATAAGCGCACTTGCTAATTAGTCAAAGCGTTACGCGTCTAGGATACTCGATTTCATCTTTCGTTTCATCGACAAAAGTAGTAAACGGCCCCTCCCCCGCGATTTTCTCCGTTGATATAAAGCCAATTTCGCGCACAAACGCGGTTCACTACTTGATAGATAAATCGTCAGACCCGGCTAAACATTTCTGTATAAACCCGCAGGCATTTTCATCGTTTTTTCATTTTCCTGTACTATATCCCCAAATAGATCTCCGGCCTGTTTCACAACAGTTTTATTTCCGCGACAATAATCTAGAATATATTATACAGTATAATAAACACTACAGAATAGAGATAAATCGCAATATTCGATATTCTATAATGATTATTCAAATCACTCGATTATTAAACCGCATGATACGATTAATCATATAATATTAACAAGGGTAATTAACCGATTATGGTTATCTGCTTTCGAAATATACGTAATAGGGATTTTTAATTCATTATACGTATCGCATAACGCCATTTATCATATTAAAATAAAATAAGATACTATAATCTATTAATTTATTTTTAAATGAGATAATATTAACTCTTATGTAATTCTAACGAAAAGTCGCTGAAAGTATGTAAAATGATTTACGAAAACTTAAATGTCGTTAAAATGCAGACAAGCAAAATATCATATTATTAGGAGTAAAGCATGATTTTCTTAAGTAATTAAGATGTTTCGCGAGATTAGTATCGTTTGATTCGATCTTATTATGCGTAACAAAAACGAGATGTCTTTAATATCAGGCATGCTTTTTTTGTTTCAAGTAAAATCCATTTCCGCGTCATGTATTTACAGTCGCTGGCGGGAGAAAGTAATAGGGTACGAGTACCGAAAACCAGAGTGATTATGCAGCGACAAAGCATCGGCGTAACGCTAGTACCGGCCCGCCTACTCTCCCGAGATTAGCGATCTATAATTAGCGAGCGGACGTTTTAATACGAGGAGAGCCGCCGTCGATCGATCGATCGTCCGATTTCATTGACGCGTCCGTTGCTAATGCGCGGTCTGCGAATTTCGCAGTCACGCTTTCTATGGGAAATTCATTCGAGCGTCAGGCTGGCGGTCGCAGAATTATAATGAAGCAGAGACTTTTCTACATTTAGCCAATTCTGCAAAGTACCGCCATTGCATTTTCCGAACTTTATCGCACGCATTCATACAATCCTAGATACAGGGTACGGAAGTAACGCGTTACTTGTAACGTCGTTATCGTTACAGTTACAGTTATTTCTTTTCGGTAACGATCGTTACTTTTTTTCTATTTGTAACGATAACGGTAACGTCGTTACATTTTTACAGTAACGGTAACGAATTAGCCGTTACTTTTATCGTTATTTTTTGGTTCTTTATTATCTTATATCTATTCAATAGATGTAGTTTTTGAAAAATATTTTGTAGCCTTCTATCATAGGCTGCATTCCGATAGTCACTGCCAGTACTGAAAATCTATAGTAACGTAAATTATAGATTTTATAATACTGATAGTGAATATTGGAATACACTCTTAATATCAATATTTAAAAAGAATGTTTGATAAAAATTTTCGACAAAATTGAAATTTGTAAATTACAATTTAAATTCCTATAAAGATAAGTGTATTAAAAAATAAAGATATTAAGATAAAAAATTAGAATCATTCAATAAGTTTAATATAAAAAACGCTTGCTATATATAGAGACTAATTTAGAGTTTTTAATTGTAACATAGATTATTACACATTTAATATTGATTATTAAATAATTTTATAATCTTATAGCTTATTTTAGCATTACAAAAAACAAAAACATAACGAAAAAATAACGAATCGTTACTTTTCAAGCAACGGTAACGGTAACGCGTTACTTTTTAAAATCAATAACGAGTAACGGTAACGAGTTACTTTTTACAAAAAATAACGGCAACGGTAACGCGTTACTTTTATAGAGTAACGTTCCCAACCCTGCCTAGATACGAGACTAGATGACTGTCACGTCATAATGAGATAATGCGCCGTTGTATAGATGATGAGCTTTAGCTACTGATTACTCGCGTACGAAATTACATAAAAGAACGTAAAATCTCCCTCTATTAGAATCTCTGCTATTAAAACGGCTTAACCCATTTCCATTCCCAGATTAATTGAATTGTGAAGAAAACTTCTTTGAGAACGTAAAACGCGCCCATTAAACGAATAACTTTTTCATGATTCGGATCGCGTTCATGCGCTATCATGCTTCGCATAGAAGACGAACGAATAAAGCGTAATAAAGATTCGTACGTAATTGGACGCAGTCTCATATAAGACGGGATTGCAACTTCTGAAGTTTCGAATTCCTCTTTTATGTCTCGGCGGAAAATATCTGCGTAGAAACATATTTTCGCCTAGAACGAATCAAGTTTTGATGATATCGAATAATGAAGCACTCGAGACTGAGTATGTCTCATCCGTCACGAGCGAATCACGATTTTGTCGACACCGTGCGGGATGCGCTTTATGCTCGCATCATACACGAGATAATATTAGCGACGCGATTCAGAATAGCCGTCGTTATTCGTCGAGCGAGAGATCCGTCATTTATATCCGCCACTCTACACTTGATATTGATGGAAGTATAGGCGGCGCAGTGCGGCATTATAGCGCACAGCGAAGCAACGGTAGCGATTATGCATTTGCAAGGAATGCGTGGCTCAACGATGGCCCCCCAGGATAATCCGTCTGCCTTGCCTAGACCCCTGAGATTAGCACAGGCGCTAATTAGACGAGACATTACACACGCCGGAGATACGACACTGATAGCGCTGCGCGTATCGATCTTAGGTTTCGTCGACGGCGGAAGCTGCTGGTACGTACATTTCTGAGAGACGATCTCTCAGAAAATCGCAAGCACCTTTGCTTCTTAGATAGGTTATATCTGAGAAGTCGCACACTTTTTCTGAATTATAATTAAATAAAAAATTGCGAGAGATTCATTACTACCGCTTTGTCATATTAAGCGGCGAACATTTTACGAAAATTATTTTCATTGACATAAAAATATACTTAACTGATAAAATTGCAATTTTGACTCGGAAAATAATACGATTAATATTTTAGTGCTTAAGCTGACATATGTGTACGTATATGTATATACATCGAATTTTGTGACAGTTACTGATATTAGCCAAAATCGATGACGAAGGAGATTCATTAGTGCACAACAGCGCTAATTAAATAGCCTCGCATCATTGTATGATACGCTCCGCGATGGACGTGTGCTTTACAATAATTACTCAGTCAGATAATTAATTCTCGAAAATGCCTGATGTAATGCATCTCCTATACGAAATAAATACGCTGCCTCGAGGTTCGCGTCATCCGTAACACGCTCCTACAAACTGAGAAAAATATGCAAAAAGCATACTTACATACGCACCTAGAAATTCACGAGAGCTTCAAAGCATCATGTCGTAAATTATAAAATTACAGTTTTTCCGCGTATTACGTACTTGATGTTTATATCGCCTCTGGCTTGTTAAAAATTGCATCAACTATGTAAAGAATAAAAAAAAAAGAGTGTATTTTAATTTACTATTTAATTTAGTATGTAAAATTAATTTACAAGTATTTAAAAAAGTAGAAAATAATAATTATTATTAATTTTAATATAAATATAGAGGCAAAAGAGGATGGTGGTACCGAGAAAGTATCTAACTCAACACTAAAGGTTTTACTTCAAAAAGAAAAGAAAAGAAGATAATGGTTGATAAGCGATAGAGTCCAGATAGAGTCTGCGCTGTCTGCATAGATAAAAGGATAGCTTACAGATATCGTTGTTTACGCGCGTAAGCATCCGATGTATCGATACTCGATACTTGGACTTAGCTCAGTAAATGAAAAATAACGATGCTACACGATACTATTCTTCAAAAATATTGATGCCGATATACCGCCGAGCATATTCATACTCTAGCAGAAAGTTTCGACCGAACCGATATTACAAAGTATCGATCTTTTCGAAGTATCGAATAGTATGATTACTTGTTCTTCGTTTATTGGCTAAGTAAGAGTATTGGGTATTGATGTTTCCGGCAATGGACGAACACGCGACGCGTGCGTGTGCGCGTAACGCAAGCGGCGATGATTCGCAGTACGAGAAGAGACTGGGCATGATTTGCGAGACAGAACAATTTCCGTTTCGTGTAACGCGCGCGGAACTTGTACGCAAGTTCCACGGGAGACAGTGAGAGAGGGAAAGAGGAGAGAAGGAGACAGGGTCGGTGGCCGATAGAACGGTGGATGAGGGTGTCATCAAGGATGCGAGGGAAAAAGGCGCGCGCATCTTAAGGGATTCTGAGAAATGGGTTAAGGAAGCTCCTAGAATCCGCGGAATATAAATCATTTCCGACGGCAGTAATTTGATTCTCACGAGTCTTCGGAGGATCCTCCGGGGGTGCTTCGCCACCTCTTTTTTTGTCTTATTGGGAGGAGAAGATCGAACGGAGTTACGGGCCGTCATCCAGTCCACATCTATCTCCTTGTAGGTAAGACACGACGTTGCCGTCAGCGCCGTCAACGAGCAAAGGCAGCAGAATTTCCTGATTATAAGTGAGAACGAGACGAGAATCACGGTAATCATTTGGACAGTGATTTGAATGACTCGAATAGAACGAAATATAGAGTGAGCGAGATCGTCGTTTCGCAAAAGAAATCGTGAACTGTCATTATTGACGTCACGAACTGAATAAGTTTGTAGATGTTACGTAGATAATTCTTGGATTATGTAAAAATAAATTGTTAAGAAGAACTGTTATATATAGAGAAAATCATGACTAAAACATCTTTTAGCTTAATTTTACTTTTACTTAATAGCAATTTTATTTTCTTAAAACGATGCATATTTTATAAATGAACCTTTTATCTCTAGATATTGTAATTAGATATTTTAGATTATAGCGAGGCAAAAGCAGATGTATAAATTTTTATATCAATTTTATAAGAGTAATAAATTAAAAAAAGCAATCTGTTTTATTTCAGTCTGCACTACCTTTGATAAATTATGAGTGTGAAAATTTGTGATTAATCTTCTTATTATTTCTATGTAATGTTTGACAAGTTCGGTTAAATTATCGATTTGTACCACTAACTTTCAAATACCTCCCGATTACACAGTTATATCAACGACAGAATAGTAGCCAGAAATTCCAATTTACTTCAGCTGACAAAACGAATTTGGCGATGGCACTACCGCAACGCAAAATTTCGCCGATCGAAGAGAGAGAGAGAGAGAGAAAGCAAAGGAACGATATACAAATATATCGCCCTATATGCGCGATATGCGATATTCTCGCGCACGAAGTCGCGGCACTCGCTCGAAGAAACGAAGTGTCGGCCGACTTCCGCTGCAGCAACTCGAAACTTCGTTACGTCGCTTCCGAGTTGCAACGACGCACTCTCCTGGATTTCCACTCGATTTCCTCCGGTATCCGATCGACTTTCGACGGAAAGAGAAAGAGAGAGAGAGAGAGACAGAGAGAGAGAGAGAGAGAGAGAGAGAGCAAAATGTCCCCACCTGCGATCTTACCCTCCTTTACTTTTTCCTTCACAGGGTAGAAAAAAAAAATTGAGTTTCAACTCGATCCGCGGGATGAACAAGCACGATTTGTACGCATAAACCCTTTTATAGCGCGGCACAATGGCGGGGTGGTAACCGATTCGAGAACAAAAGCAAGGCAGCACGTTGAAAAGGAAAAAAAAAATTTTTTTTTAAAAAGACGTAGAACAAAAAGAAAAAACCGATTCGCCAAAGAAGTGCAACAGGCGGCGCAAGTACGGTTTTGAAATTCCGGAAAAATTCCGCCATGTTTCTCAATGACGACGCGGCTTTCCGTACTCGCTTCTTGAAATGACGTTACCAGCGGGCGTTGCATTTCATTCGGCGGTAATTACGTTGCGTGCCGCGCAGCAGAGAATAAAACGCTTGCCCGAGGGAAAAATCCGTTCCCCGAGAACGGGAAATATGGAAAAATGTTACGTTGTTATATACGCGTAGCGAGAACGCATGGCTGCTCACTCGTGTGAAAAAAAGAAGTAGCGCATTCGGGCGCTACTACCTTTGTGTCCGATCGAATTACAAAATGAACCATGACGATGAATCGAAGATATTTCGCTATGTTGTAAGAGCGCTGATAACGCGCGCGTTATTTATTTCTTCGAATTCAATTTAAGTGTATTTCAGCATAAACATACAAATATTCAACGTAATAAAATCTTGAATAAAATCGTACATATGTTTTTTTACTTCTCGCGTTCAATAATCAACAATCATTTTGCGATTATTAATCTTTCTATTTCATAATTATTTCAAAATAATAAAAATACATTTGTTATATATATATATAATTTAAAAGTAAAAAAGTTAAAACACACACGTCATTCTTTCATAAATAATCCATTTCCTATACGAGGACGTATCGAGCGAAAATTGCGCCATAATGCATCTAGCGCGTTTACTAACATTTTGAGCTTTCAGTCACATGATGATAAAGAAATATCAGTCGATACTTTACGTCGTTTACGTCGCAACGGATTGCAGTCTCTCTATCATCGTATACACGGCCTCACTGCTATATCTTTTTTCCATTTACTTGCGTGCGAAAGACGGAACGTTTTTCTTCTCCCATCACCGTCGCGCTGATAAAAATAAGATTCTCCACAGCAGAAGCTACGCATAGGGGTGATGACGATTTATGCGTGTAATACGCTCGCAACTCGTACGGATTAAAGGCAAAGCGTATGTAAAAGTGAAAAAGAAAAAAAATTCGACCCTCGAACCGACATAATTGATAACGAGAGAGAAAACTTGAAAAAAGTCACTCGATTTTTTATTAAATTAAATAATCGATCAAATTAAGATTTCGAGAAAATAGACGCAGCAAATTGCTACAATTGATTTCCGAGTAAACGCGATATTTGATTAGCGCAGCGGTTGTTTACGAGTAAGGTTTCTTACACGTAATAAACATAGGATTTCTACGAGCATCCTGTGGCGAATTCCAAGTTTCTCGTTTCCTGTTCACGCTTCGGACTCGCCGCTTTCCTCTCCCCGTCAAGCCGAGAGAGAAAAAGAAGCGGCTGCTTCCCAACCGTGTCTCGAGTGTAAAAATAGAATTAGACAAAAACAGGACTACGCGAGTATCGGGCAACCGGAAACTCGCTTGCCGATCTAACCCCGTCCATCGACTAATGTGGCTCCTCGTAAATCGATTTTCCTGTGATATTTGGGTCATGTGTGACAGATGAGCTAATCTCTTGCTGCCGTAGTAAGAACACGCCTGATGTATTGAACCGATCTGTAATCCAGTGTCTCTCCTCTAAGGAGATGAGATCTCAAAAAAATTAAGAGAAAAAGAAATGAGAAGAAAGATTTGAAAAAGTCGAGATGTCGGTGATGACATTGGTCACTAATGGGAAAAAAAATGCATAAAAGAAATTTCTTACGAATCGCTAGAGGCAGACAAGCAGTGTTAATTCTTCTCGAGAAAAAAAAAATAATTTCTTTTTATTGTATAATAAATTATATTACGAAACAACTATATACAATAAAATCTATGTCAAAACTATTATTTTTTATCAATATTATTATAGAATCACACATTATCACATATTTTGTTCAAAGAACAATATGACAACGAAAAATCATTTGAACGCATCTACCTGACGATTTCAAATAATTCACCGGACACGTGTATTCCAACACGGGAGAGAGGAAGGGTTAAACGAACGGACGTGTTAACCATGGGTCACTGGTGACGGTTTACACGCATCCATGCGCCATTGCAAACCACTCGCGAAATCGCGACACGCACGCGACGCATTACGTGTACGCACGCGAGAATGGTGAATGATGTCGCGGGTCTGATGAATGCGCGGAAGATTTATATCGAGCAGGCTGCGGGATATAAAAGGCTGGACGAGATATCAAATCTCGATTGGATCAAGTACGTGGCGAGAGGGATGTAGTAGGAATCTATAGCAGGCCGAACGATGGAACAATAAGAGAGTTTTTGGTGAGACTGATATATGGGAATGGTGGTAAATTTTGTGCGCGAGGGTAGTGAATGATCGCCGGTGACGGATTGACAAATCTCGACGAGCCACAACGCAGTCGTTACATTCTGCGAAAGTCAACTATTACGGAAATGCAAAAGTAAGAATCAGGTATCCGGAATTTATTCTTAAGGAGTTTCTTTCAAATGCTAAAGGTTTTTTTGCGAAGAGACAAGAGAGAATTTGTCTTCTTTTGACTTAAAAAATACTCAAAGGAAATATTATATTTGCGGAAAAAGCAAAAGTAGAATGAATAGTTTAGAAGCAAAGGAAATTATCACGGTTTACTTTGGCGCAGCAACATTTCGGCAGATAACTCAATCTGAATACAAAACGGAGCAATAATGTTGCGGGGCAACAGTTTAAAATAATTCATCCCTTATTCAGTGCGCGTGGTGCGTAGGTGTTACAGGCACCGCCTACGGATAAAAAATCTGACTACTCGCGAAACAGCAAAAACAATACCGCAAAGAAGCTCATTCCATTGCGGGGGGGGGGGGGGGGGAGTCGCGTCGAGAAGTTACTTAAACGTACGAGAAGTTAGACGCGACGGCTCTCTTACTGCGCTTTCCCGCATTTGCTGCGCTTGTACATCCTCTTACGAAACTTCGGAGCACTCCGTTCGAATTAACGAAACATGTTGCGTTGAGAGTCGGAAGAAAAACTTGCAAAGGAAATCTCGACCGCGCACTTTCTCTCTCTTTTCTATCGTTCTCTTTCCCTCTTCCTCGGCACCACCAAAGAATTCCGCAGCTCGGAAATGTAACTCAATCCAATGATGGTACAGTTCCCATCGTGAAAATGCATCTCAAGTTTCTTCGTCTAACTGACGTTAATATTTACTTGCTACCGTGACGGTCAGGAAATTAAAAGGGAGACTCAAGTAGTGTCTTCTAAATTAATGAACAGAGAAAGGAATAGACTTTCGGTAGAAACATTGTTTGCATAAAATCGAAGAATTCGAATATTTCAAAATATATGACAACTTATGATTAGATAAATGCATCGATCGAATAGAAATTTCCTCGCGAGAAAAAGATTAAATAAAATTGTTTAAAAATCTCTTGAAAATCTTTAAATTTTCGTAGAATAACAAATATTTCACATTTTTGAAGATTACATATTTATCCATCGTTCGGATAAACATGAGTATAGCTTAATATATTATAAGTTAAATTTTTCAATATTTTATTTAAACATACAACAATGCGAATAAGATTTGTGCAATATAGAGAATACATATAGATGAAAATTTTCAAACGTCCTAAGCTCATATTGGTCGCAGTCACTATTTCCAGCTATTTAGCGCACAACGAGATCATTTGATCATCGTAGCATTTGCTTACTGGCTTATGTTTACAATCGCACTAGCGAGAGTCGAGATCAAATAGGCACGTTTGTCGCTAATATGTGTAACGTGAACACGAAGCCGTGTACTCAAAGGGTCGCAATTCAAATCGACCAGGATGATGGTTAACGTTTGTATGTAATTTTGGAATGTTTCAATGAGAGAGAAAGAGAGAGGATAATTACATTTTATTTCTATTGTGGCTTTTCGGGCAATCCCGAATGATAATAACGTTTGCAATTTAAGAAGATTAAAATTAATTTAATTCATTCATTCATTATTTCGATGTATGAGCTTTCAATTGATTAAATTGACAAATATATTAAAATTTTCTTCGTCCAAAAATTTTATAATAAGTTGAAAGGTAAAAATAAAATTAACAGCGTTCTTTTAAAACCTCATTAAAACAATATAAGTGTAAAAAAAAAAAAAAAAAAAAAACCGTACTAGAAAATGCTTCTTATGCAAGAATTCTTCATGCAAAAATAAGTCGGTGTTAAAGCATGAACATTTTATTCAGCATGTCATGCGACTTAAATTGTTATCATACGCTACAGAATTTCCGATTAAACTTTCCAATTGTCACTTAATATTATTTTAACTAGAATAATTCGCAATTTTCAAGAAGTTAGCGAAACAATTTCGTAACGCGGCAAGAAAAACGGATAATACGGCAAGAGAAAACTTCTACGCGGTATCCTTTTTCTGCGTTGCAGGTTTATCTCCGAAGAAGGGCTGTAAGATACTAAAGGACAGCTGGCACCAAGGAAAACAGCAAATCGTCCGGGAAAACACACCGCAGTTTTTCTTGCGTACGATCGGTAATGTTCGCTGTGCCAGCCATGACGAGGAAAAAGGATGTAGACGTTATTCGGCAAAGACAAGAAAAGTGCATACGGCATACGGGGGACTGTGAGTCATCGAAGAGCACATGTGTCCATACATATACTATAAGAACACAGAATGTCCTGAAATGTCCGCCGAAGATTCTGAGATAAAATTGCTATTGTGTTTGGTAATTTTTCTATTTTTAGCTGCAATAGCACATTTTTTTTTTTTTATAATTAAAAATTGCGTTATCCGCAATTGCATTCTTTTATCTTTTTTTTTTTTTTTCAAAATTATCAACAATTCGAAGAAATATTCAATTATTAACTAAACTGTTAATTGTAATTGATGGGGAAAAATTTTGATAAAGCTTAATAAATGCATATATGTCGCGTGCATTATTCGGACTACGCGTCCATGAGTTTGCGCTCGCGTATGTGAGAATGTCATGTTCGAAGATAAGTCGCACGCTTAATACGCATGCCACGCACACACATACACGTTCACCACATACGTATTTACACATTCGCCGCAGTGATATATCGATACTTATATATTATACCGATATATATATATCGTTGGGACGTGCGAGCGCGGGTGTCTGCACCGACACACGTAACTTCCTTGACCAAAGATAAACTATATCCGTTACACATACGGAAGGCCACCAACCATACCGCCACATATACATCCATTATTAAACCGCTATATAGTTTCAATCGTCTCGTATCCATCCCAGATTATATTAACATACATACATTACATATTTGCATTTGGAGAAACGTTCATTAATGCACAAGAGTGAAAACTGCGTATACGATTTATATTTGTTTATCGAATACAACACGTCTAATACGTATATACTAATATTTATTACGATCATTATGTGGTATTTTGGTATAAATAAATACCCGATTTCTGACAACCACGCAGGCATGAAAGCATTTCGTTGGCTCGAAATAATTATTTTCTTTACAGACATAGATCATCGCGCGTAAGAATTCGTTGCAATCTAAATCTGTTTGTGGCGGGAAAGTCATGATACATATATATATATATTTCAGAGAAACATGTCCGTACGATAAGACTGCGTTTCTTACATTGCATCTGTATGAAATGTATCGTCGAAGGTAAAGTTACATATAGATTGACGCATGTGTTCGTCTCTGCCTTCCGAAGAATGTCAACACGTGTGGCTTTCGTGGTCGAGGAACACCGGAAAGCAACTGGCGCACAAGACGAACACGACAGATGGTAAATGCGCTTCGTTTAAAAAACTCTACCTCCTCCAAAACGAGAATGTAACGACGCGTTTAACATATCCGGTATATAAGATAACAGGATCAAAATATTTATATTATATTATGACTCAAAATAAACGATAATATGAAACGGAGATTGTCTTTTCTTCCAGATTTTCCAAAAATTTAGACACTAATATATTATATTAAAATCTCAGAGATATTCTGAAATTTTAATTTTATGTAGCCATACACGATTTATTCTTGCTTGCACGCCAATTCTTATGTGAGTCAATTGTTAAAATAATAACATCATTTTAATGTATCATTTGAGAGATAGATTGTTAACAATTTTTCTCTTTAACATCAGAATATTATTAATTTTTTTTTTTTTAAGATTTAAGAATTTTCAAGCTCAACATTATTAATAAAAATTTATTGTTTACATAGTAGATTTTAGAAATATATTCTGTGATATACGACATGTACAAACACATTAAGAAAATCAAATTGATCAAAAGAAAAAGAGAGAAAGATAAACGAATTACACAGATGAATTTTTGATGATTGAAATATTCGCAGCGTTGAAAGATTAAAGAAATCTCGCACAAATGTGAGTTTTGCGAAGGGCAAAGATCTTATTCGTCATGATCGTGTTGATCTCCGCAGCGAGCCGTATCATCGGCATCATACTTTGCCGGATACTGCTTGCTTTAAGCGAGCATCTGTATAAGAAAGTAACAGTCGGCATGTGGTCCGCGACTGAAGAAAAACACCATCACGTACGTCGCGACATGGAAGAGAGTGGCGACCGACAGTCTGCGAAGCCGCTAGTAAGCCGATATAAGCAAGAGTCAATTTCCAGTGAGTGTTCGAGTGGCAGGAAAGGATTTTGTTTGCTCGACGACGAAAAGGCAATATTTCGTTCTAAGATCGAGCGATCGCGTTGGGATTGGAAGGAAGTTACGTTGGTAAGTGGGTAGATAGATAGGTAAGTAGATAGGTGGGGAAAAGAAGAGGAAAGCGAGGTGAATGAAGACGGAAACGAGGAGAAGCAGCGGAGCGAGAGAAACACGAATGAGGAGACACACAGAGAGCACCATACCTTTGTTCTCTCCGAGACTTATCTAGATACTTTTTAATAAAGTTACTTGACACGCCGCCGCCGTCGCCGCGTCACACTAACACATCAAAACTTCGCCATCGGAGAAACGCGGCAACGGGCCGCCTACATTCTGAGTATAACGAACCGCGATCGTTCTCGCGCCGAGCCCTGTCGCGTCCTCCTTTTCGTCCGGATAATATCTCTCGAAACGACGGGGAAAAGCCCAATGTGGTAAGTCGTCGACGCGAACGGACGAATGAAAACGCGATTTCGTATTCCGCCAGTATTCGCGACAAAATGTGACGCGTGACTCCGAGCGAAGAGAGCGCGGCCGGACGTGCGCGTGTCTGTGTGTGTGTATGCTGTGTATGGTTTCGCAAACAACAGTGCGGCTATGCTGAATATTTAAAGATTTAATCGCGTTTCCAATACGCGCGAATAGGTAAAACTCGTCGAAAGATGCCTGACGTTTTGATGATGTGAAAAAAACATCGAGTTACGATCATTGGGATCAAAAAAGAAATGTCAGTATTAATACAATTAACGCTTTCATATATATATATATATATATATAGATATGTGAGTGTTGGATAACTGTTAAATATATATCAATTCAAACATTATGAAATTCTTTTAAAAATATACTAAAGAAAATTCTACTTCTGTCAATTACAATTTATAATAATAAAAGTTCGCGAAATAACCGATCAAACGTCACTGTTCTCTTTTCTATTAAATATGCATTCTATAATAGATTTTAGTTAAAATTTAAATGTCAGAAAGGAAACTTGCATGATCACTCCAACGGATTAGCTTTCATGGATAAAATGTACGGAAATTGTATGGAACATTGCGAAACAACCGGCTTTGTGTTTACTCTGCGCGATGCGTTACGAGCGCATTGTAAGCTCCGCGTTATACAAGCGGCCTCTCGAGTTTTATAATGAAATGTGGCGTACGCCACAATTCGCGCGCGCGCGCGCGCAAACTTCTATCTGCTAATGAAAACTGATATTTATCCGCGTCTCTGAATTTAAGCGCTAAATCGCGACGTCTTGACCGATGTAAGCGTATTTGGACGAGCATTTTACGTATATTTTGTTACTTTAATGTCGCGAAGCAGCCGACACAAAATACGCCGGGCGCAAAATGTCTGTCGTTAAGCTCTTAATCCCCGCATTAGTCTACAAATGTAGAAACATTTATATTGTCCAGACCATTCTTCCGTCAACATATTTACAACCCATGTACAAACATCGAGTCGCGTATCATATTTTCTATGACTTGATATTGAATATATAAAAACATTAATTAAAGGAAGAGTAGATATCATTTAAATTCTTAACGCTTGGATATCAAGAGCGGATGCGCTCTACAGAGAAAGGTTCTCCTTAATGAAATTTAATTTATCGTCGAAAGTCACCTTAAGGTGAAAATAATTAAAACGTAATACGCTCTCATCGAAAACGCTTTGTCTTGTGAGATAATTTGTCTTCCGGAGACGCGTAAAAGAAAGACTGTCTCTTTTATATCCATATATTTCAACGATAAATTATATCTTAAAAGCAACAACTAGCGACCAATATCTTTCTTATCGCTAGATTCAGTAATGAAAATTAAATCTCGTATGTCACGCTATGGAATAGTTTTGAAAAGTTATGAAAATAGAGACTAAAATATTTCAACTATTCATGCAATTTTTATCGCCAATTGAAATTTAAAATTGAAATATATAAGACAATTGCGTTTGATAACATCGTTATGCTATTCACGCTTAATCGGACGATGATTTATATTCTTCAATAAAATCCCCAGTGCATCGCGATCTACGGCGCATGATACAGTAACGCCGAGCACAAATTATTTATCAAGCATTTTATCACCGTGCCGTAATGACGCTACAAACTAGCACAATCGCGCCCCGCCCCGAAAGCATTTTCCGTGAAAGCTTATCGCGTGGAAAAAAAATTGCTGTCGTAGCGAGAGCTTCGCTATGTAAAACCTCGGATAATCAGCAATGCGGCACATCGAAATCTAATCTGCCGTCAAAGATAGCCCCGGTGTTAGAATACCTGGCGGTGCGTCTCATATTTTCTCGAGATACGCGGCGCGCGATGCGACGTTGAATATTTAAAAATTCTAATCAGGAAGGCGTATCTCTTCCCGTGTTTCCCGGTATCGATTAACGCGCGCTGAGGCGGTCGAGGGAAAGGAATGGCGGCGCGTAGTCGTTTCGGTTTTCAGCGGCATCGGCGATGAAAATTCGAGCGCCTTTCCTATAGCGACGACGAAGAGGGCGAGACGGAGAGAGAGAGAGAGAAAGAGTCGTACAATGGCGGTAGATAGGTAAAGAGTACCGCAACGACACATTTGCATCCCACCTTACAGATTCGATGCGTCCGCGTCCTAACCAAGTCTGCCGCAAAATGCTGCTACGCCAACACGTAACTCGAAAATAACTCTCCGCGATTTTTCAGCCTTTTCGCGGACATCTCAATTTATATGGAAATAGTGTTGCGGTTATTTAGCTTTTTTCTCATACCTTCTTTCATTTATCTACATCATACGGCATGCGAGCCCTGCACGTTCGCTGGTTTATCTGTTATCATTTATCTGTGCATCAGCAGTTAACAGCGCGTTATCGCGGCTCGTTTTGTCAAGCCTCATAATGAGGTTCGTGTATAAATGGATCGTATATATGGTATATAAAGCGTGGTTAAATAATATCTGCTGTTGACATCATCGGAAAAGGAAAAATTCGGAGATAATAAACGTGCAGATTATTGTCTCGGATTCATTGTCTTTTTCCTCAAAAGATCACAAAAGTCTGCGCATAAGGATATTCGACATATCTTTTATGTAAAAAGCTACAAATAATATAACGAAAAGAAATTATCGCAAAATAATGTAATTTGTATGCTCTTTGATGTTGTACTTTTTTTAAACTTTAATCTACTATCGCGATGCACAGATATGTACTGATACTTTCTTTCGTAATGTAAAGACGTAATGTTGAGAGAGTTCGATTAATATTTAAAATTTAGACACGATGTAGCTTTTACGATGTGACAAGACAAAATAACTCGCTATTCGCTTGATATCGGAAAAAATTGCACTCTGTATTTTAGAAAAGAGTGCATTTCGATGTTTTTCATCTCGACAGAGATTCTTCACACGACGGGCGATCCCTCGCAAACTTGTAACGTTGCCCTGTAAATTTGCCTACATTTACATCCGAGTTAAAGATAACGACCACGCTATACCGTAGCCGTAGAACAACTACGGGATCAAAGACTCGCTCTCGTTACGCCTCTTCGTTTCGATCATTCAAGTTGCCTGATATAATTGCGATAATTAAAAAATTACGATTTACGCTATGAATCTCTGGTACGATGAATCTTAACTCTCAAGAAAATGGAATATTCTCGTCTAGTAGATAAAAGCACGAACGCTTGCTTCGACGCTATTAACGTATGTGTAACAGTATCTTAATATGCATTAAGTTTATAAACGTACCAACAAGAACGATAATGACAAAAAAATTTTATTTTTAAAGTCATATAAGAAGATATCGAGTGATATTTTGCATATTTATATGATACTAATATTAATAATTATTTAATTAAATAGGATTAAATGCACGAAAATATGAATAAGACAAGAATCGTCCCATATGTATTTTTAACATTTCCAATATTATATTGTATATAAAATTATATATTTATATTTTTGTATTAAATATCGACGCTCTTGGTGAAATTTAAGAGTATTTAGATGAATGATAAATATATACATGTATATGTATAAATCCGTAATGTGGAGGATAAGACACCAAGGTATTCCAACTCACGCGACACGTATCGCCCATCTGTACCATATATGTATACACATATGTGCGCTTAGATATATCGTTGCACCGCGTACAAACATAGACGCATCTAGAGAGAGCAATAACACTGAATGCGGCACATACTTGGGTACATCGATGCTAACATAATAAGCGAACATATCTGCCAAGCGTATACTGTTATGTGCCGCTATTACAGCCATTTTACGACGAATGCGACGAGCGCGAAACCTCCTTTTACGATCCATTCGCAAAGTCGATGAGAATGAAATAGAATTATACATTCGTGTGATAAAATAGAAATGAAATAGAATGAAATAATATTATACGTCTATCGTATATGCGCGCGTACGGAGCAACGCAAATAAATTACATCTTGCGATCGTGACGTATTATGCAACACACGATTAATAACTGTTCGCAAACATTTTCATAATCTAGGCAATTTCGAAATACAAGTGACGTTTTATACAATCTCATAATGTAAAAAACGGCACTTTTGCGCCTCGAACGATACATTTCTCGCGATAATATTTAAACAAAAATTCGTTGGGCGGATATATTCATTGGGGCTGAATCGCCTCCGGCACGATGATCGCCGCAAGCGAACCGCGTAAATTCTCCTTAACGGCGGTCCTATGCACCCGCGTTCTCATTCAGCGGTCGGTCCCGCAGTGTGCTTATGCTTATAGCGCATAGCGACGCGGCAGCCGAGCTATTCCATGCTGGCCTAGGCGCTGGCTAAGCACTTCTGTACATACCGAATACATCGGTGAGGGAGGATACCGTATAACGCGCCCCGGAGCGACGGGTAGAAGGAGCGAAATATTCGGCAAACGGATATCGGACAGAAACGGCCGCGTGTGTAGTAGTCGACAATGGCGCGCGGGCGGGCGTGCACGTATCGAATGGTAGAAAGAAGGGGGCAGACGCGTCGGCGGAATGCTTAAATCGCGGAGAGATCGCTCGTGAGAGCAAAAAGCCGAAATGATTGATGCGTCAGGGACCGCGTCTATCTGTCAAGAGAGATTCGGTCTTCTCTCTGTCTTTTTTTTTTTTTTTTTTTTTATCTTTCGCACGACCGTTGTAAGCCTTTTCTCGGAATTTTTACGCTTAAGGAATTAATCAAATTTATTATTCAAAACTTTCGCGAGGCGCAAATAAATGTCAATGATTCTTTTTTCTTCTCTTGAATCTGTTTAATTTTTACATTATTGTGTTTGTACGTGATATAATAAATCTATTGCTACTTTCGAAGTCGCTTTCCATTTATACCGAGGTATTACGATACAAAAGAGAAAGAGGGGAATAAAATTTCTTTCCATTGGAACATTTAGCATGTAATTTAACAGAGACGCGTGCAATACTCTAGGAAGCGGACTCCGCCCGGAGGTTTCCGCACATAGCGAATTACATTGGCGTAGCCGCAGAATACTAAGCTATATACAGAAGGAATGAGAGGAGGCATCCGTGAGTGCGAGACTGGAATTGCGCATCGCGTTTGAAATCACCGCGAAAGGCGAGCGAATGAAAGAGAAACCAAATGAATGCGAATAAAATAAAAGAAAAACAAGATCGTAAATATTATCTCTATCTAATAATTAAAAATTTATGACATTTTCCGCGATATTACATTACCTTGTCTCTCCCCTATTAATTTCTACGATATATATCCAATCAATAAAATATCAATTTGAACACAATCGCAAATAATTATATTTACGTTCAATCAAATCGGTCACACAAGTGGCGGACAGATCCATATTTTCTTTTTATAATTCAAAGACTCTTTTAATATTTTCTCTCTTAATTATATGTAACGTATGCTTCTGCGCGTATCAAGCTCAATGTAACTTTTTTCACCCCGGATTCTCACAGCAGAGACAAAAAAAAAAAAAAAAAAAAAATGACGAAGCGAGTGCGAAAGAGATGAGTTACACAGACGGGTTTTGTTGTGTGTTCGTAAACGTCACAGGCAGCGTGTATCCGGAAGTGATAAATATGCCGTTGCGGGGCATGCACACATTCACGCACTTCTTCGATCGGCGCGGCGTGCTTCTATAATATAAAGGGACAGAGCAGAGATAATTACAGCGCAAGGGAAAGTTCCGTAAAAGAAGAGAATATATGTATGTGCGTGTATAAGGGGTGGAGTTCTATTAGAAATGCGCATGCGACTGCTATCATGTTTATTTCGCGAGTCGCCAGATTTCAGCGATCTCTTGACAGCGATTTGCGAGAAAAATCGCGGAAATTTGCGACGCAAATAAATTTTCAAAGAAAAAACGATGATCAATCTAAAAGAAGAAGATGCAAATTATTCGCAATAATTATGTATGGTATGTATTTTTTTTTTTTACATTTTTCGTTAAATTTCGTTATAAAAACTTGAAAATAAAAAGTGTATTTCTTTAGAGCTAGATAATCAGCAATATAAATAAATTGCTAAAAAGAGAGTTTTTTTTTTTCATTTAGTTCTTATTTTTACGAAATAATTCGATTTGAAATTAATACGGAAATTGCATGCAGAAATCATGATAGTGACTGTATTCGAAGTTATCCGACTATTAACACGGCGGATTAGGAATGCACGCGACTGTGGCAATCTTCTTCGCATCGCTGTGAATAGAGAGACGCAGATGAGTGCGGAGGGTTAATTACCGAATGTCCGAGAGTGGTCGAGGAGGTCGCTTCTCGCGACCAATTTCGCAACCGCGCTCGCGCATATCGCCGTCGTCGTAATTCCACAACAGAATTAACGGAATCGCCGGAAGGGCGGAGCGGAATAATCTTGGCAATGGCGGCAACGTGCGCTGCGCGAGATAAAGACCGGATCCTTTCTCGTCAGCAGCAAATACGGCGGGGAACCCTCTACGGTGATTAAGCCCTGTCCGAAAGTACAACGGCGAGAGCCCGTCGGAGTCGTTTCACCAGGGGTAGTAGGCAGCCAGGCAGGCAGGCGAGGAAGAGAAAGGGGGAGGATTGGTGGAGAAGAGGGCAGAGACCCCGGAATAGGGAAAACCGAAATATCGACGAGATAGCCGCCGCCACCATCGTGCCCCCGACGTGTGTATAAATGGTGGAAATGCGTGCTAGCTCCCGTCCCCTTTACGCCATCCTTGCCCCCCAGGCTATACTTCCCTCTTTCTCGCTCTTATTTTCTTTCCTCATCTCTCTCTCTCTCTCTCTCTTTCCCTTCTCACACTTCACTCATCCACTTCTTCATTCCCTGCTGCCCTTCCCTCAGAAAGACACGGCCGTTTCCACCGGCGCGTTTCCATCACTCGATGGTTCCTGGCGCGCTATCGATATTCGTTGTACTCCGTTTTCTCGATACATAAACACACTAATGCCGAATCTCTTGCAATCTTCAAATGAGATACTTTTATTTTCGACTTGCTAGTAATTGCATTAATCTCGATTGCACGTATATATATCATCCTTCATTTGTGATTTGAGATTCTCTTATTTTTGCATTGATTTAATACAATTAGAGAAATTTATTGGTAATTGCATTAGTTTCAATTTCTCTATTTATTATTATATTCATCAATAATTTACGACGGAGAAAAAAAGCATCGCGAAAACTTATTTAAGTTATATTGAAACTTTGCATCACCGACCTACGTGAATATGTGTGGAAATATGAATACGACGTCCCTTTTGCACGGCGATCTTTTCTCCTCTATGCGCGGTCTCTTGGACTATCGTTTTCTCTACGCTCTCGTTTCAACAACCCTTCCAATGTTCCTGGCACTCTTTATCGATTTTTGAACTCACCCGCACCGGAATATCCTATAAACGAGTACATGGTAATCCACGACCCGGGCTCGAACACCGTGAATAATATCTTAATGCTCGGACGTCTTCTGCGGAGCGTGTTCCATTCGAAAATGTCTTTTACGATCTCATATAAAGCGTACGTTATAGAACCGTTGTATGAAAATCGCCAGGCCATGGCGATCCAATTCTACGATATTCCTCTTTTCTTCATATCCAAACCGATGCGTCGCTTCTAATATTAATCTACTATTGAAATTCAGCAGACGCGAATATTTGATCTGGTAGTCCTTCTTTTCTTTATATAATATTTATTTAATAATTATAAAATAACTGAATAATTATTAAATAGTTGATTGTGCGAGTTTTAAATTCTCTCTTATATAATTTCGATCTATTAAAAATACAAAATAATAATAATAATATTGGGTCGGTATCAATTCTCTGTTGAAAATTGGACTTCTCTCTTTTATTGAGCCAAAAGAAGATTCTCTTTGCGCTTTACGAAAGAACGAGCGAAAAAGCGATTTTCACTGTTTCGAAAATCGTCTCGGGACGAGTAGCGAATACGCTACCTTCCTTCCGTTGCGATATCCTTTATTTCTCGTTTGCCTCCTCGCTTCGCTCCCAATAATTTGCTCGAGCGTGTCTTCCGATATCCCCGATGCCTTTTATCGATTTTCGAGCGCTCGCCTCGCTCCATCTTCGCTGCCGTTCGCTTTATCGATTTTCGTGTTTACGTACGCGACGCGCCACGAAGCGTAAATCCACGTATCGTGATCCACAATCTAAGAATACGATAAATCTTATTACGTGTTCCGGGACTTCGTTTCTGTCTTTTATTGTGCCGCAGTAGCGTGCGCTTCCCACATCGCGTCAAGGGCCTCGGCCCGTCCAAGAATGCTTTTGTGTATCATTGTCCGTGTGCGAAGATCGCTCTTTTTATTTTCCCATCTTCTCCGCCATTTCTACAATCGCCACTCCGCCAAACACCAGAGCGTCTTCGTATCGAGGCAATGATTTTTAAGCATTCCATTCTCATCGTAAATTTAACGATAAATGTGGAATTTTACAGGAATAAAATAACGATACAAAATAATAATTAGATTAAAATATCTTTGTTTAACAATTTTTATATTAAAAAACCGTATAGATCTAAAAACACTTTCATCGAAAAATTAAATTAATTTTTTTTTTTTTTTTGGTAAAAAAGAAAAAGTTTCCTAAATGACCAATCCTATTCGCTTCTGAAATCGTAACTAATCTTTCTAGGGCAACTTGATGATATTTCTCTCAACGACTTTATCGATTTTAACATTTACCTAACGCGCTGTAAATTCGCCGCGATCCAACATGGCGCCGCGCGATAAATCTACGTACTACGTGCAACGCAATTTTTTTTATTTTTGTCTTTATCGCGTGCCAATTCCTCACCGTGTAGCCGCCGCTGCTTTGTAAATCATCACTCGGTTTGGGCGTATCCATCCATATTCGGATTCACCCTTATTCCTATCTTCGTCCATTAAATATACTTACAATATTTCAATCAAATTATGAGTCTTGTAGAATTAATTTAATCAATAGTAGATAGAGAGAGAGAGAGAGAGAGATACGTGTACGAGTATTTTTTACGATTTTTGCAAAAAATATTACTTGAATATCTTTATTATATTTTAATTAATCGTGTATATAATTTTCATTATTCATTTCTGTTCTATTTCTTGTCTATTATTAATTCAATCATTTATTCCTGCACACGCGCTTATTTTATATGCATTAGTCTTCCTATATATCTTTTATTAAATATTTATATTTAATATTTAAATTATTAATTAAAAATGTATTTCCTCTTTGGAATCGAATGATAGTAATCATGCTATCTCTACATTTGACACGATTCAATCTTTGGTATTTATAAATAAAAGTACAATTCCGTATATAAAAGCGTAATTTTTCTGTCTCTTTCTCTTTCCATATTCGCCGTTTGCATTACGAATGATACCGATTGGATCGCGCATGCCACTTTCTATGCAACTCGCAATTCCCTCCCTACGCTGTAGGTTTTTCGTCATCCGACGCCCTAGAACGACGTCCCTTCATAGATCACGCGAGATCCTTTATCCGTCCGAGTATTTACCCGCCACGCTGGAAATCCATACGCATCGCGATCCACGATGCGGCGGCGCGATAAATCGTCGCGCTCGTACCGCGTGCTTTTTGTCTCTGTCTCTTCGTCGACCTCGTCCGCCTCTCGCCTTCCATCCTCTCTTTCTCTCTCGAGGAACCCGCGATGGTGACGCCGCAGCACCTCCGATGCTTTGTAAATCGTCGTCTGTTTGCACGGCGTCACTCTTCCGTCTCGCGTCCCGCTCCGCATCGATCCTATGCATTCTCTCTTGTCTTCGGCCTCCGCTCCGCGCGCCTGCCGTTCCCTTTCCCACTGTGCAAAGTTCCGCGGTCGTAACTTCGTTCGTACGCAAGGAAGCAAATGTTATTTACGAGCAAAGTCGTCGTCATCCCAATCGTCGTCCTCGCCGTCGTAGTCGTCGCCATCCTCGTCGTGTAGTCGGGCGAGACGCCGGCCTTCGTAGGATTCCGATTGCAATTCCCTCTGTTCCAATCAAACTCCTATTTTCCGCGGAGGCTCTTGGCATGTGACGATAATGGAAACGGGGCGAGACACGGAAGAGAAACGAGTCGGAGAATCGAGCGCGAGCTAATGGATGAGGACGGCGTGACTATCGCGTAATATTTTTTTTCCCACGCGCAACGAATCGCAGCGGCAAATGGTACGACGTTATTGCCAAAAATCTTGACCGACTTTTCCCCTTCTCTTTCTACGTCCGTCAGAGACGATAGAAAAACCTTTAAAAAAAAAACCTCAGACAAGACGTCAGCGGGTGTCAAAGTGAGTGATAAATTCGAAACCACGGAATGGAGAGTACGGGAGGAATGTTTTCCCGTGCAACGTAGACCGGGAAAAGTTAGCGCGAGGGCGGTGAGTTTTCGTTTTCGGCAGCGTGAATTAGTTTACCCAGAAACGGTAATAAATTGTTCGAGTTTGGGAATAAAATCGAAACGCGCGCCGCGTGTCGTCGATGAGAATCGTGGGAGTCGTGAGTCGCCGGTATTTTCGCGTCGCGCACTCCTGCGTAATCGAATCACGGGACTTTCCGCGACAGGATCGATCGACGGTTGTACCTGCAAGTAAAATTCCAGATCCTTTAAATCAGCAAATTTTATTGCGCCGCTGCCGTCGGCGCTCTTTATCCAACTTCGACGCTCGTAGGCCCATGAAAGTCCGCATTGCGGTTTTCCAACAGTTTTTTACCGTCCGGCATCTACTAAAGTCGCGCGGCGCAAAAAGTGATCCCTTTAAATCTCAATCCTTTATACATCAATCCGTGTCTGTATAGTTTCCGAGCTTTTAGTTTGATTGAAAATCATGACGACGTCCATGACATAAAAACGCGGTCTAGCGAGACTAATCTCCGGAAAGATGCCGGTCGATTATCGAGATATTACGAACAGTTACACTATTATTATCAGTTCCATACAAGAATATCCGCAAAGAGAACAATGAAATTTGCGCATTCCTTCAACTTTATTCAAATTTCTCTACGTTAATTCTTATTAAAATGTATATAAAATGCACACGGGAGAAACTTTCAATTTGTGGGAGCAATGTGCCGCAGCTGCCCTTAACACAAGAGCACGAGCGCGGTGCACTCGTCACGTATTATTACTCGCGCAAACAAAGTATGTATACGCATTGCGGTCAGACGCATTTTTTAACGTTCGCGCTAGAGCACGCGGCTGTGCCACTGGTGTGCAGTTCGCCGCACCGCAACCGGTAAACATCAAACTTGTGTGCTTATGACTACTGGCGGACGTTGTCCTATGTATACATAGAATACGACCGAGGTAAAATGGAAGGTGGACGGAGTGTGTACGTGTGTGTGAGCAAGAGAGAGAGAGAGAGAGAGAGAGAGAGAGAGGAGAAAGCGAGAAGGAAGGAAGCGTGGACCGAGAGGATGCAAAACACGATATTAGATTCGGACCTGGTACACGTATGCATACACGTATGTATGCACGATGGAAGATCGCGGCACTAAACGCGAGCGGAACGCTCGGTACGTCCCTGGAATTGCACCCATTTTCGGGAGATCTCTCAGCCTCTCCTCTGATACAAGCGATATATGGTATACCATGTTGCTACCAAGTTATATACGGCGTGCGCCAAGTTATCGAGATGAGTAGGCGACCGTGAAAATCAAAGCCGCAGACGGTTCCAAAGATCCAGACGGTTTATTGGAGCGCGAAAATTCGCGAGAATTTTTTCGTTCTATGGTACGATAAATCACCCATATTAAGTTAGCCCCCCCACCAACGCCAAATTAAATCAAATACATCAAATAATTTAGTGCTAATTATGTGCTAATTAGTTGCCGTAGTCCGAATTTTGTTGCTCAAACCGTTTAGCAGGAATTTACATTCAAAGTGGGGGGTGCTAGCTTGACATTAAGCCAGCCCCCCCCCCATAGTGAAAAAAATATATATAAAGCTCGAATCAAAAAATAAAATACACTAGAATTTGTTGCTATTTTGTTGCTCTAAAATAACATAAAAATATTTTTAAAAAAGTATATAATTTAATTAATACCACTATATACTCAGTCTCGCCGCGCCGTACCATTCACTTGCGCGAAGTAAAAGTAAATAAAAAAATGTATCGCTCGCATGTATTTGGTACTGAAATAATCTGTGGACAATATACTGTCGAAATATATGAGAAACTGACTTTGTTGCTCGTCTTAAAGTATTAAAAATCGATACTTTGTCGCCGCGGACCCTATACGACGCGCTATTATATTATATAAACTAACTAAAAGAATTTGTTGCTCGCATGTTTTTGGTATTAAAATAATCTGTGGACGATGTACTATCGAAATATATGAGAAACTGAATTTGTTGCTCGTCTTAAAGTATTAAAAATCGATACTTTGTCGCCGCGGACCCTATACGACGCGCTCTTATATTATATAAATTAACTAAAAGAATTTGTTGCTCGCATGTTTTTGGTATTAAAATAATCTGTGGACAATATACTATCGAAATATATAAGAAACTGAATTTGTTGCTCCTCTTGCTTTTTTAAGAATGACGCGTTAAAGATATATGTTAAGATTACAGAGTGATCAGAGTTAAATAAAATGTAATCGTATTAATGATGATTTCGAATGCTAATAAAATAGTAAAATTAATGCGCTCAACGATTATAATTATGAAATCATTAATAATCATCAATGATGAACAATAGAAATAATCAAGGCAAAGATAATATGGTCAGTTTTAATTCTAAATATTTATATGATTATCAGATTATAAATAATTAATCAAAAAACAACTCGATTTTTCAATACCATCGTTTCCATAAATTAAAAAATAAATTGACACGCATATTGTTAATTTCGTTAATGCACATGTTTGATAATTTTCATTCTCTAAAAATGACGCGTTAAGGATGTTAAGATTACAGAGTGATCAGAGTTAAATAAAATGTAATCGTATTAATGATGATTTCGAATGCTAATAAAATAGTAAAATTAATGCGCTCAACGATTATAATTATGAAATCATCAGTAATCATCAATGACGAATAACAGAAATAATCAAGGCAAAAATAATATGGTCAGTTTTAATTCTAAATATTTATATGATTAATTTTGTTAATGCACATGTTTGATAATTTTCATTCTCTAAAAATGACGCATTAAAGATGTTAAGATTACAGAGTGATCAGAGTTAAATAAAATGTAATCGTATTAATGATGATTTCGAATGCTAATAAAATAGTAAAATTAATGCGCTCAACGATTATAATTATGAAATCATCGATGTAATCATCAATGACGAATAATAGAAATAATCAAGGCAAAGATAATATGGTCAGTTATAATTCTAAATATTTATACATGAGCTATAAATCATTAATAAAAAAAAAACCCCCCGATTTTTCAATACTATTGTTTCCATAAACTAAAAATTATATTGACAATTTTAAATGTTTAATAATAAATTCTACTGACCGACCGATGCACCGCCCTTGCATGTCTCACTTCTTTCCGCATCTGGTCATCGCGAGATCCTTTCCGTTTCCGGTTGCTCCCTTCGCTTCAAATTGAGACGAGACAGTCTATCAATTTGTCCACTCATGCATAATCACTATTCTCATAATCACTATTTCACTCGTAGTCCAAAATCCGCCATATGCAATGACGCGATAAAATTATTTCCATGCCGATTATAAACATGAAAGAACATATAATCGCGTATTAATAAATGGACGGAGACGATTTTCCGTGATTCTAATCGACATTCCCGATACTCACGACATCCACTTTATACACGGGATAAACTTGTGATGGATAAAAAAAGGCGAGAAATACGGAAAGAATATTTCAATCTCGCACGCTAATGCAATACGACGGTTACTGTAACGGTTACGGAAAATTTAGGCAGGTTGAGTAGTAGTAGATGGGGAGGGGGGAACGCGTCGTCGAATATCCGTTCCAGGAAAAGGAGCGAGCGCGTCTCTTCCAAGAAATAAACCGTACGCGAAGAATCCTGCGCGAGATAAATCAAACTAGCTCGAGCGACGCTCTTTTGCGATCTCGATTTATGAAATTGTGAATATAACTCTGAAAAAAGGATTACATTTGAAAACAATATTAAAGAATATTAAAGCAGAAACGTGTGGAACGCGACGCGCTTATATTTTCAACGCAATATTATTATATACGACAGCGAGTAAATTATTTCAGCGCCTAAAAATATGTTAAATAATGTATTCATCGATCGTTGTATCGTATTATAAAGTCGATATATCAAAACTACAAATTACTCTCGATTCGGATATTTCGAATATTCGTTCGGATGCGAAATTCATTTTCGATAGATAAAAGATGCGTGGGAAAAATCTTGTCGTTTGCGAGTATATATATATATCGAAAGATGCTTTAATCACGATTACACGGGTTAATATATTACACTCGGATAATCGCCTGTTATTCGATACAAGACCCCCCCGACACTCGTTCGTACGCGGATCTCACTTTCGACGGATAAAAAGACGCGAGAAACTCGGAGCGCGACCGTAATACGTCTTGAGACTCGCGCTTGTGCGAAGGGACTGACACGATTACGGAAAATTTAGGCTGGACGGGTAGGTGAGGAGAGGGGAGGACCGCGTCGCCGAACGTCTCGGTATAGAAGCGTTCAAAAAAGTTGGATGTAAACATTCAGATATAAACAAAGAAGCGCGGCTCGAGAGAAAGAGAGAGAGAGAGAGCTTATATTACAAAATCTCGATCAATTTTCATGGCGAAACGATAATACAACGAGAATAATCGTTGAATAGAATGTGTAAGATTCGAGGAGGAATATATCTGAAAAGCAGCTCGCACACCACATATGAACATTCCTAATAAAATATTCTTATTTAAGAGAAAAAAAAAATGTGTTCGGTTAGTCGACAGTTAGTCGACTAATTTTACACGTCAGGTTTAATAATATTCATGGTTGTAAAATTGACCAATCACGGTCATTCGATTCTTGATTGGTGATTGGTTAGTTTTAAAACTATGGATGTTACTGAAATCCAATTAAGGGTGACGTGTCAACGTTAATCAATGTCTCTGAAATCGCCGCGAGAAACCACGAGTACCAACAGCTAAATGAGAAATTTTACAATTGGTGAAGCTTCGCGTCGCGTTTCTCACACGTTTCGTATTTCAATATACTTTAATATTCTTTTAAAATATATGATTCTTCTTCAATTATATGTATAATTTCGCCAGAAAATAATCGCGAGATTGCAAAAGTATCGCTCGAGCTTCGTTATCTTATCCTTGTTCGTATCGCGAAGGTTTTTTGGCGCACGATTTTTTTCTCGCAAAAAACTCGCTCGCTTCTGTTCTTGGAAGAGATATTCGACGACATTCCCCTCCCCTCCCCCCACCTATCCGTCCAGCCTAAATTTTCCGTAACGCTCTTCGCACAAGCGCGATTATCGAGACGTATTACGGTCGCGTTCCGTATCTCTCGCATCTTTTCATCCATCGAAAGTGAATTTTGGGGGTAACTACCTCTCTCATTCTCATTTTTGTCGGGAATGAACGCACGCGGGCCCTTTGCGCTTTACTCATCCGTAGCGAAAACTCGCGTTTGCTCGCGTGATTAAAGAGCTCATCGCGCGAAAAGTTATCGAAATGCCGCGTGGAAAAATTATGATCTCCTCGAATTAATTATTCAATTCTCATTTCATCGTCTAATGAATTTCAGAATCGTAAAATAATTATTGTAGCGTAGAATTGTCGGGGGATCGATCTCGGTATATGTTTACTCGGTAATCCACGGATACTTGAATATCGTCATTGATGCTCTCGGATAATCAGCGAACTCCCGTGCATCAACGATTTCTCTAATTTCGTCTTAGGCCGAGATTCGCACGGTCCTCGGGCGACCCATATTAAGTTAGCCCCCCCCACCAACGCCAAATTAAATCAAATACATCAAATAATTTAGTGCTAATTATGTGCTAATTAGTTGCCGTAGTCCGAATTTTGTTGCTTAAACCGTTTAGCAGGAATTTACATTCAAAGTGGGGGGTGCTAGCTTGACATTAAGCCAGCCCCCCACCCATAGTGAAAAAAAAGTATCGATTTTTAATACTTTAAGACGAGCAACAAATTCAGTTTCTTATATATTTCGATAGTATATTGTCCACAGATTATTTTAATACCAAAAACATGCGAGCAACAAATTCTTTTAGTTAATTTATATAATATAATATCGATTTTTAATACTTTAAGACGAGCAACAAATTCAGTTTCTCATATATTTCGACAGTATATTGTCCACAGATTATTTGAGTACCAAATACATGCGAGCGATACATTTTTTTATTTACTTTTACTTCGCGCAAGTGAATGGTACGGCGCGGCGAGACTGAGTATATAGTGGTATTAATTAAATTATATACTTTTTTAAAAATATTTTTATGTTATTTTAGAGCAACAAAATAGCAACAAATTCTAGTATATTTTATTTTTTGATTCGAGCATTCTATATATTTTTTTCACTATGGGGGGGGCTGGCTTAATGTCAAGCTAGCACCCCCCACTTTGAATGTAAATTCCTGCTAAACGGTTTGAGCAACAAAATTCGGACTACAGCAACTAATTAGCACATAATTAGCACTAAATTATTTAATGTATTTGATTTAATTTGGCGTTGGTGGGGGGGCTAACTTAATATGGGTCGATAAATCGATAAAGTCAAGGATAAGTAACTTTTGCCGATGTCACTCTTTCAACGTCTGACATTTCGCGACATTATCAAATCTCTCCGTTACAGTAGTGACAAACCGCAATCTCATTCTGGTAAAATCTTGACCGATTGAGATCTCGATATGTGAACCATTTATTTTGAAAGCGAAGAGAAAATGCATTTCCAGTTCTATAAGAAATATTTAAATTTCGAAGAAATATGAATATAGAAAATCGATTTATTGCAGAGTATTGTGAGATTGTATATTGTACATTTAGATGTATATAATATCTTTCATTTATCTGTCAAAGAGATATAACGTAAAATATATTTTTACCAGAAATTCGAAGAAGATATTGGCATTCTGCATTTTCACAGTACACATCATTTACTATAAAATAAATTTTAACTTATTTTTGTAAGAAGAATACTATTTTATATTAATATAATTTATATCAGAGCAAATAATTCTTGTGTGTGTGTATGTGTGTATGTGTGTATAATCCCGAAAATAAGCTAGCAATAATATAAATATTATAAATAACAAATAATTTATAAATTACTCATCTTATGGTTGTTTCCCGTCGTCGCCTTCTCCTCTTTTCATTGTCTGTTCTTTGTTGCTCTTTTATGACACTCACTCATAGTCAATTATGATCGCATGTTCGATAATTAGCACAAATCGACTATCGTTTAGCATTTTGCAAGCTCGATAATTAATCGCGTGCAACGCGTATTTTATTATTATACACGGCGACGAAAGAATAATACGAAATTATAATCGCATCAAATTACGATTTGCTTAAATCCATCCAGAAATCACGATCAAATTCACGCATCATTTATATCATCGTAGCATAATGTTAAATAATTCTTGTGATAAACGGCAACGTAAAGATATTACAGCAAATGGCAACATCTATTTATCGAAGCATGTGTCGCGCGTGTACTGTAAATAGTGACGTGTCCTTGTTTACATACTTGCTGGTATGTAGGTACAATATAGTGGGATATATCCTGCTATAAAGAGAAGGGGAAAAGGACTAGGATCGACGCGTAAGAGATGAAAAGATTATTATTATTCTATCAACCTTCACACGTTAAGGAAATTGTCTTATACGTTGTTACCTATCAATATAAAGTTTCTTCTATCTTGGCAGCCTTCAATAGTGATTTCCATCTCATAAAATTAGTTTTCCATACATTACATAATATTAATAATAAATTACTACTTGTTGATAATATACGCTCTGCTTTAAGAACGGTTATTATCTTGCATTATAACACAAATACACATTATAACGCGAATAAATATACAAGTTAAAATTACAATTGCGTAGAATACAATATTATCGTACAACGAAAATACGTCGTTTTGCTGACTATTCGCGCGATAGATTTCGATCGAATAAATCATGCAAAATACGCGCACTAACAGATCATCGATGCATAAACGCCGAATATTTTTACTATATAGTTGACAGATATATTAAAATATATGTAGTTCGATATAATTGTATCCAACTTACTGATTAAACGAAAAACCGTTTGATTTGGAATCGATCCATTTTGTATTGGCAATGTTAATGACTAGAAATGACAACGACAGTTTTACTCTAGTAAAATAACTCGAGAAAAATAAACGAAAAATTTAAAATACCAAATATTCAATTTTAAATACATTAATTCCCATTCCTTATCGTTTTGATTCTTACATAGATGTATCGTGCAAAACAATGCTTCGATAAACAACCTTCGCCGTGATATTTTTACGTCGTTTATTTGCGACAATTTATCGATCACGTAAACTAATACGTGCTAATTGTAATAATCGTAATGAATGATATGCACTTTTTATGATTACGTTTCGAAAAGTAATACGTCGATACATAAAATGCCTCGCGCCTGTTTGTTTGGATGAAAATGACAAAGTCACGATATATAAGCAATAGCGTGCTACAACGTCGAAACTCGCATAGCATGTGAGAGTTCATTTTCCTTAAGGCTACAAAATATTTTGTGTACTACAAAATAATGAATTAACCGATACATGATATTCGGCCTTGGCGCTATTGTTTACAAGTTTACACGTACCATATATTATCATGACCTCGTCATTCGCATCGCGAGACTCAAGCAGGCAAGTAACGCGAGACGCTCTATGTGTCGTTGTATTATTTTCTAATCTCGCTGCTACTATACGTAATATAAAAATTACAAAAATATATGTATGTGGATGATTTGTTAATACGTGTATTTTACCTGATTTACTGGATCGAAATATATCGCGTGATTAATCAGCAAAATGACCACGCATTTTTGGATATCGTATTTTTCAGACCTGTAATTTTAACTTGTATATTCATATACTTATGATATAATATAAGATAGTAACTGTCATATATGCTATCTGTTATCAACAAATAATAATTTATTATCAACATTTATGTTGCGTCGCGATACATTGTGCGAAACATATGCTTCGATAAATAACCATCGTCGTAATATTTTTACGTGTCGTTTATCGCAAAAATTAATTAACATTATATCAGCAAATAGCACAGAATTTGGTTGCACCGTTGGACGTTAAACGGATCGTAGCTTTGCGTTGTCGTAATTTTCGTATAGTTTTCCTCTCGCAATATATAATAATAAAGTACCCATCGTGTGCGATTAATTATCGGGAGTGCCGCAATGTGCCGAGCGTCATCGTATTGTACTAATTATTGCAATCGTAATTAATCGTGAGTGAGAGCTATGAAGAAGTGGCAGTAGGACATATGTACACGAGAGAGAGAAAAAAAAAAGCTCACACAAAAAAAGACATCGGGCCACGGTGGAATAATGATGAGATAAATAACTTACAAGTTAACTTATTATTTATTATGTATATGAAATTAATTACTCGTTTATCTTCGCAATAATAATTTATATTACATTCTTACGTGAGAAAAGATGTCTATATATAAAATATTCTATATTTTTTGTGAAATATTTAAAATATTTATAATAAATCTATAATCAATTAAATTAAAATAATTAGTTAAATTTAATCATTACAAATTATATATATATATATATATATATATATACACACCATCGTTTTATTTAAAATTTATAAATATTTAGACTGCTCATATAAAAATTAAATAATTTTGTATATTTGATTGTATAATTTTTGTATATTTAAAATATACTAAAAAACAATATATTATATAAAAAAAGTAAAAATAAATATATAAAAAAGTAAAAAAAAATATATATATATATTTAATACTAAACATTATAAGATTAAAATTAATTTGATTAAAAAATATTTTGATGACAGATGTGACGAATTTCTATATATCTCTAATGATAATATTGCGCTTTCGCGCTATATTTCTCTCTCTCTCTCTCTCTCTCTCTCTCTCTCTCTCTCTCTCTCTCTCTCTCTCTCTCTCGCTTTTTTATTCCCCCTATTTTTTCTCGCGCTCTTTACGCTCTTTGTGGCGAATAAAGTTTTTCTGCAGACGAGAAGAATTTTCCTTGGGAGTCGAGTAACGTCTCGCGTATTTTAACAGGCGATTCGAGGTGACCCAATACGAGAAACTCGAATCGCTTTTTATGAACGACGCAAATGACTCCGCTCGTAAATAGCGATGGTGCGAAAAAAGGTCCATCCCTGCAATAAGGTTTTTTTTCCACGATCGCTTTTTTGCCGGCGGGCACAATACATTGCTGCATTTGCGTATTTTCTTTTTTTTTTTCCTCTCTACTCTATAGCGTGATAATAGAGACTCATAGGGCCGTTGAACTTTGGATACTCTGCAAAGGGTGTGAGTGTTGCAGTTTTGATAACGATTCAAATACTTTTAATTGATATCTACTTGCGTTTGCATGGTTTATATATGCGTCGCGTATATGTATATGTGTTTCGATCAGAATATTACGAGACAAAATTAGAAAGAAAACATTTCTTTTTAATTTAATTGTAATATGTTAAAGCGATAATATTTAGCGAAATTTTCACGCAATCTCAATATATTAGTACACGATCTTCGAAAAATGCGTACGTAAATCACCAGTGACGACGTTTTTCGCTTCATCAACTTCTAATTTGCACGTTCCGTAAGTTTCCGCGGTTCCCTGATTACAATGTTAAAGATGTGACAACCGTGAGCCTTACAGCGAACAAAGTTCTACCTCCAATAGGAGAAATTTTCCCCGAGAGTCGAGTAACGTCTCCTGGCATTTCCACGGATGAATCGGGCGATCCGATGAGAAAAAGAGAAAGAGGGAAGCCAGAATCGGTTTTTACGAACGACGCAAATGAGCGCGCTCGTAAATGGCGCTGGTAGAAGAAGGGTTATTTTCGCGATAAGGTTCTCTACTCTAATTATTATTAATTTTTTTTTTCCGTATGTTACATCACTTCTTCCGCGCGCGACGAGCGTTCATTTTTACCTACGGTGTGCCAGTTACGATGAAAGTTGATCGAGATACCGCAACATTCGAACTCTGTCAATAGCCGAGCTCTGTATACCAATTTCCAACTTTGCGCATTTTCCTTAAATCCCAACGGTAGCTCAATAACGGCTGTTAGAAAGAGGAGTGCTCGACAACTACGAAACAAACTTAAGAGAGCGAGGCGCGTTCTGACGAACTTAGAATATCCTAGGGATCTTAACAATGCGAGTCCGATTACTTTCTTTCCAACTACAAATTATTTGAACTGTTTTTTCGCGTCAGTATATCAGTACGAAAAGATTGCAATATTCAATATTCAGTCTGAATATTCAACCGCTTAAGATCAAAGCAAAGCAATATAATATATATGTGTCCGTACATGTATGCAGATAAAAAAAATTGATTGCATTTATGACTGAAAGATTCTTATGAAACTTTATTATATCCAAGATAGAAAAATTCACGCTAAATTTCGTAAAGACGTTTATCCGATTATTCTTGAGAAGGAAGAGCAAAGTGAAGAAGCTGAGCTTTTTGAGCGCGGCGCGTCCCCGAAGCGAGATAATAATATTTTTTCACCGGAAGTGAACAGGCTAGCAATGTCGATGCCGAAACTATACGGTTACAAATCCTGGGAAAAATGTGCCCGAGTTTGCCGGCGTGTCTGGCGTATCGAAAAATGTCGGGTCCGTTGTCGGTCCATCGACGAACGGAAAGGGAGCGAGGAAACGGACGTATGGACGAACGAACGACGAAGGAACGGTTTAAAGAACGCCCACGTTCCTCCTCTTTGTCCGCCAAGATCGCGTTATCGGCCGGCAAAATATTGTTATCGCAGCACGCGACGGTGAATCACCGATGCGAGAGCACAAAGACCCGCCTGCCTGCCCATCGAACAAAAGGAAGGACCCGATAACGATTGACCGACCAACGAAAATATATTTGAGACTCGAGGCATTGACGCGGCAAAAAACCGCGGGAGAGAAAGGAAGGAAGAAAGAAAGAGAGACCGAGTGCGGCGACGGGTGTTGCTGCATGCGAAGGATGCATTATAGGATTACGACGTGAATGGCCGTTTCAAAGTTTGCTGCGCGTAACCGAAGTTGCTCCGCGAGTATGCGGCGCGAATGGAAAAGCGGCGGTAGCGGCTACATCCACGGGGTGCTCCGTAACGATACACGCTCACCAGAAACTTATACGACTTCGGGCGGAACGAAACGCGAATGTACTGAGTGTACTTGAAAAGTTGGCGAATTTCGAGTCGATTTTTCCACGGCGAAAGTTTGATTGGCCGCCATCCCACTAGCCGCTAACTTTTTAATTTTCAATATTACATATATCTTGAAGACTGAAACTTGAATTAAAATTTTGATAAAGCTAAGCTCCACTTTAACATTAACTCAAAGAATAAAGTTGTTACAGTCTATTTGCTCCCCTTCATTTGGCCGAATGATTTCTCAATTCAATTATGAAAAAATGCAGATGCTATAAATGTAACATCAACGAGATGATTGCGTTCGCATATTATTCGTATTTCTTTCTTTTCATTTGTAATATCGATTATCCGGAATACACACGACTTCTGGGACACACCGTATACCATAGAGGGAAGGCAAGGAATCGCGTGGCGCTTGAGCGGGCAAAGTGCGCAGCTAGCTATTCAGAAATCGTGAAACGGAAACGTCGAGTGCCATTCCTCGGGCCAGGGTAGGGACGATGGAAATGAAACGAACGGCGGCAGGCAGCAGGCGATATTTTATCTGATTTTATTTATGTCGCGCGTCAGCAACGGTATCCAATTTTCCCCCGAAAGATCGGTAAAGCGCTGTTTCCGTAAGGTAGAGCGCGACTGATACATCATCCTCCCGATAATAAACAGCGTGATATTTCCAATTTTCGGCATATACATACGTGAATTCGCGCCGACGTGATGCGATATTTGCGAGGCGTGCGAAATATATGGGAGAAAAAGGCTAGAGGATGGCGGAAGGGGCGAGAGGGAAAAAAAAGTAAGGAGTCGCGTCGCGTTGGAATCGTGCAAAAGCTACGCGTGCGACGTATACGTTCTTACAAATCCGACGCGCGACTCGTGAAACTTACATGTCGTCGCCGGCGACGAAAATAAAAACGCGCCCGGCTACATTTTCACCGGCGCGCGTTTGCATTATGCAATTTTCAGCGAATTCCAGGCGGGGACATCTTTTGCCATGCACTCTACGTACATGCCGCGCGAGACGCGTTTTTATGCGGCTCTTGAATCTGTCGCGATGTTGACGAACGGCAAACGGGTGCGGGTGGATCCTTTTCCATTATAATCCTCTAAAGAGCGCGGAGTACGCTGACTGGTTAATATCCCCGCTTCGACAATGCGAAATGTGCAACTCCAATCATCATCCTCCTTTTCGTTAGACATTTCGCGTATTAATACAGTTTCGCGCATGCGACGAGAATCAAGAGATGGAAAATAAAGCAAAAAAAATTTTTTTTTTTTTTTTTTTTTTTTCGAAAATCCAAAAGCAAAAAATGTATGAAATTTGCTGTATCTAAAGTCTCGTCGGTACAATGGACCGCTAACGATTAGTGGCATCGCGTTTGCATCTTACTCATCTAGAATTTCATTTTCCACGCGTTGATACAAAATGATCGTCGCGATCGATATGCCGGCACATTTAGTCGCGTATGTTCTAGACAGGATCACGTCCGAGAGTTAATATCCATTGACATACACACATATACATACAGTGGCGAAATGGAAGCTGCCTCGCGGCGTACCTTAGCCTCAAAATCAATACGGTCCTGTGCATCGCGCGGCGCCCGTTATTAAAGACGCTCCGGTGGCCCGAGACCGGGCATCGTGCGCCGTGGATGGCGCGGCGTTGATAAATATTCCGTAGATGTGCCCGGGACAATCGTGAGATAACGACGGAGTCGTGTCAGCGCCCGATGAGATGACCGGAGACGACGCTTTTGTTCGGCCCGAGCACGTACCGTGTATTAGTGTTACACGGGGAAAGAGACGCAATGGCCGAGAGAGAAAAAAAAAATCGTGCTCGTCCCTCGGAATATACCCTTAAGCCATCACACGATTATTGCTGTTCCATCTTAGGATGGAAATTCCTAACGTGCAATTTTGTGCTTATAAATAAAATTTCTTCTATAACGCGAAAAAATGTGTTCCGAGAATTTGTTAACAACGATTCGCAATGAGTTTTAATTCGTATTTTGATGAAGATTGCACAGTCACAATGGTAAATACGATTTCTCAAACCGTGTCCGTATTTGTTGTGTATTCACGCGTGCGTACATATGTATTATATAAACTTTATACACATAGATAGAAAATGTCTCGCGTGTAGATAAGTTTACAAAAAATTACATCTGTTAAAAAAAGTTAATCTTTAATATTCGGCAAAGTTAACGAATATTTAACACAAATTATACGAATAAGATAGCTTAAAATGACAATCGTAATAATGACAGTTACATTTGCGACAATTAATGAACTAATTTAGTTCTGTGACCTCATTTGTTGTTGATTGTGGCAGATCAAATCTCGTGCTACCCGGTATATATGCTGAAATTCATATACAATTATTCCTTTAACATTTTACTTATTTACATTAATTGTAAATAATAATTCCATTATGTTATGTATAATGCAAATTATGGATCGCGTAAAGGGAACTTCCTAAACGCTATTAATTACCGGAGCGTACCTTTTGTGCGCGTAGCTTCTTTAATTAATTAATAAAAATATAATTCTATAGATAGCATACATTTTGCATAAACAAAAATGTTAAAAGCAGAAAAAGTCGATATATATCATCAAGATGGATCGCGCGATATTTTTTCTATGTTTTTTTCTATGTTATCAATTATTACTTCGGTATCTTTTATAATCGTTCGTAATATCTGTGACAGTCTTTTAACAATCTTACATGTCGATTCATTTTGAGATCTTGAAAACAAGTAAAAAAAACTTTTAGCTAGATAAGAAATGAACTTTCGAGATTGAACATGAAGCGGTGAACTAATTTTCTAGTGAAAACAAGTGAGATCACTTCGACGATTTTATTACATAAACAGCGAGATATTTCGCACAATTTAGACGTGCGAGACGTTCCCTATCTTGCAAATGATCGTCGCGTCTTGCCGCATAATAACTCATTTGATCAGAGACGTCAATGCTTTGTGTACCTAAATTGTAATCTAGGATAACTTTCAGCTTTGTCGCGGCCGTCCCTCTCTGTTTATCAGTTTTCCCAGTTTCCGCGATTTCCGCAAAGTCAACAGTATTAGCGCGTTTATCGTGCTATTTCATTGCAGTTAACGTCCTCCGGCTGCCTGTTAATTCGTCCCGTTCCACTCGGGTCCTTTCAGCTGGTGCGGTCGCATTCTTAATGTCATGGGATATTCAACGTAGTATCGCGATACGAAACAGACACTCGCGCTAATAATGTCGTGTTACTATGAGCAGCGTATATCGTATTGTCGTGTACAAAATGGATCAGAGTTGAAACTTAGCCATCGCGAAACTAATAATGACATAAAGATGACCATATGTATATGACATATGTTCCATATGTGTTTATTTTCAATATTTACAACAATTTAATATTTTGTGTCATTTTTATTATTTCAAAAAATTAAAAAAATTTTAGTAGAGAAAAAAAGAGAAAACAGCGCGTGATAAAATACATATACGCGTAAAAAAAAATTAAAACTTTAAATTGTGAATGATCAAGTTGGCAATATGATATAAAATTCCATAGAAATCAAATCACGGCTTTGCAGTTATACATATTCGGTAGGCGCCAAATATTTTTCTAAAATTTTTTCGCGCTATATTTCTGTGGTTAAGGCACATTTCGAAACGTTAAAAGCATTTTACGAGAAAAATCAAACTTTTACCTGTCACACTGTGCAGATGCAGTTCTCGCGAATAGCACCGGTTTCTACGTACATGAATAAATTGTTAGAGATTTTCATTGAAAAATAACGTATCGTCTTTTTTTCTGATTTCCCGGGAATTTTCGTAATTATAACACGTGTCGATTCGCGGAGATGACAGAGAAAAAAAGCGATTCACCGACGAGAGAAAGGTCGCGCCGTGAGGAAAAAAAAATAGAGACGCCGAACTGAACAAGAATTTAGATTAAAATACAGAAATACGTGCGTTCGAGGATACGAATGCGAGAGGATGAATGGATGCTGCAGGTGTGTATTAGACTGTCGTGACGTACACAACGACACCATCGGTATTTGCCGATTGTGGAATGTGATTCGTCCGAAGACATAATTTTGCGATGTGCATCATCGGATATTTACGAGCAACGGTTTCTCCTCATTTTATCGCCATCAAAGAACCGTCTTGCACAATCACGCGTGCGCGTTTCAGTGGCATTGTGAATGTCACGTTTTACCCATTGAAGATTCTCTGTGACTAACCCGAAATTGTGATAATACGAACCTTTTCGTAAAGTACCGAAGATGTTTCGAGCAGATAATTGGATATCGTATCATGTAAATCTTATTCCAAAGCAGAATGTATTCTCTATTCTATAACTATGATGTTTATAGAGTATGTTATTGATTATAAGAATGTTATTGCGAGTGATAATAATATTTATTACCCTCAATATACATGTTTCGCGAAGACATAAAATATCAAATTTTAATTGCCTTGTACTAATCGGGATATAATTAAAAATTTTTATCTTAAACTAATGGAAAATGTAGAGAAAATAGTGATAGAATGTGCGATTGCTATGACATAGCGAGATATGAAGTCATTGCGATGTACAATAAAAACTGCAAGATATAACTCTACTAATTTAATATCGAAAAAATTGAATATAAAAATTGATATATTAAAGGATATTGAACAAATTGGAATTTTGCTATTCTATTCAATTTTCGGCTGGTTTATTGCACTTTTCATTTGATGCACGATGCGAATCATATATTGCATCATAGTACCGCATTTTAGAATAATTCAATAATAAAATCGAAATAGCCGATTATTGTCAAATGACTCAAAAATCCATTTTAAACATTAAATTGCATGCAAAATATAAAAGAATAATGATAAAAAAAAAATAACGCGCTTTAATAAATCATTTGAAAAATAACATACGATGATCATATGTACAAAAATATGAAAAGACTCCAATCAAGCTTTAACGGTCCGCCATTGAATAATATTGAATAAATCTTAACGCATATTCTCAATAGAAGATGCGAAGAACTTTAATATATCTCTCGTACAAGTGTAGAAGAAATTTTAAATAATTAATTCACGACTCTACGTCATTCTATGTCTCGAAATGCGGAGACCGTTGACGGGAAAACGAAAGAAAAAACAATATGGAGAGATATCGATGCGACGCCGAGACGTAACGTGAGATAAACGCTTGAGATAATCGGCTGGCCGGCGACGAGTCAGTATCAAAACAAAACTGTTATTATTACACACACTCTAAATCTAATATATTTCTCTGACATTTCTTTTATGTATTTCAAGATTAATGATTCTCGAAAATAAAATGAGAAACATATAGATTGACCAGGTGTGTGACATATTATTACATTATATTAATAATTAATTAGTAATACAGATATCGGAAAGGAAATACTATAGGTCAGACTTTTATCTGGCATTCATTGCTATACGACACTTGTCAGATGATAGTATTGACGTAATATAAATATAGCAACGATGTGCCTCGATGTAATTAATATAATAACGCTGAGAGAAAGAGAGAGAGAGAGAGAGAGAGAGAGAGAGAGAGAGAGAGAGAGAGAGAGAGAAGAATTTCTCTCGGATATTATTTTATAAGAATGAAAACTGTCAAATAGAGAAATGCCATGTAATAAATATTAAATGTAGTTTTAACATAATATCGTAAAAAAATAAAAACGATTAGTTGTGGACAATGATTAATTATGTTAATTATTAATCTATTGAAAAATTATTTCTGTATGGATTTTATGCATATTTCTTTATACATAGATTGATTAGATGATTCGATAACGATAACAATCTCAGTATAATAGCGTAATAACAATCTCGCTCAATAACATTACAATGCATCATACGATTTGGTTTAACAGGTTAATACAATCAATATTGTGATAATAATAATCGTAGCAATATCTAACGATTTAATATAACTGCAATTTCAGATTACAATGGCGTAAAACAATTTAAATTCTTAGTATAGATATAAAGAGAATGCCATTTGTGACCTAAATTCTAAAAAAAAGTGTATAACTGATAAGTGAAAAATATACTTAATACTTTTTCGTAAGATAACAAAATTTTTTATTGTTATAAAAAATTTTATAACAGTTCATTTCAAACAACGCAATAAAATTTGAATTTGCATAAAAAAATATTCGTAACCGATTATTTTATAAACGATAATAAAACAATTTTCATTAAGTTTAGGGGTGAGAGAGATAATTTTGAAATCTTAATGTATCTTATTAATAAAATAAAAGAAGCAGACTTTAATATGCATTTTAATCAAATAGCGACTAAATTTTTAAATAATAAATAAAACAAAAATATCTGCAGTCACCTCTGCACATATACATTTATATATATATATATATGTCACACATTATAGCTGAATTAAAAAAGAGATTAGTTTACTATCTATAAAATTCTTCTTCGGGTTTTCTCTCTATTTGCGTTGATACCACTGCTT